>NW_028318678.1:600000-850000 GCF_062004578.1 Staurois parvus | reverse complement strand
CTGCATCAAAACTTTCTAGCTGTAGAGTTTCAGCTGTTAGGAAATTGTGCTTATTACCTAAAGAGACTCTGTCACCACACCATTTATTTCTACAACAGTCTCTCCATAAGATAACATATGCATTTAACATACTTTATGCATGTCATTCACTTGTAAATGCCTCCCTTGTGGTGACATCCAAAAGACAGCTACTGGATGCCATCATCTTAGATGGGAATTCAGCAACCCCAGGAGACTCAGAACTGTCACTCAACTGATAATTTTTGACACTGGTGGTCAGCTTGCAAATTATAGAGGGCCACGCAATTCCAGTGTGTTGAGGTGCATTGCATCAAGTTAGGCAGTTCATTTTTTAGAAAATGGGCTGTAATGCACTTCAACTCCCAAAGTAATAACGCCCAGCAATGGTGTCAGTGGACACAATAATAACTTCCAACACTGATACCACTGATCACAATAATAACCCCCTGCATTGGTGTCAGTGGACACAATGGTAACCCCCTACATCAGTGTCAGTGGCCACAATAACGACACCCTTTATTGGTGTCAGTGACAGCAGTAATAAGCCCCAGCATCAGTGTCAGTAGTCACAGTATTAACCCCCTGCATTGGTGTCAGTGGTTGCAATTGGTTTTAGTGAACACAATGCTACCTCCCTGCATTGGTGCCATTGGATACAATAATAACACCAAGCTTTTGTATAATAACTCCTGGTATTGGTGTCAGTGGCAGGAACGATAAACCCATCATTGATGTTAATAAGCACAATAATTACCCCCTCAGCATTGTAGTCAGTGGAAGCAATAATAAATCAAGCCTTGGTGTCAGTGGACACCATAATAACACACTGTAAATAACTCCCTGCATTTGTGCCTTTTGAACACAATAATAACACCCAACTTTTGTGTCAGTGGCAGCAATAATAATTCCTGGTATTGGTGTCAGTGGCAGCAATAATAATTCCTGGTATTGGTGTCAGTGGCAGGAATGATAAACTGATGTCAGTAAACACAGTAATAACCCTCTCAGCATTGTTGTCAGTGGCAGCAATAATAAACTCAGCCTTGGTGTTGAACACCATATTAACCGCCAGCATCAGTGTCATTGGCCACAATAATAAGTGACCACAACAGTGTGCCTCAGGTGTCAGTGGCAGTTTTATTATTCCCCCCCCCCCCCATATTGGTTATCAGTGACAGTTCTGGTAACCCACCAGGTGCTAAGTTGCATTGCTATTTAACACCCCCCCCCCCCCATTGGTGGCCAATGGCAATGCTATTTAACATCTACCCAATTAATGTTGAGTGGAGAAATATAACCCCTGAGCATTGGTGGTCACTCAACTGATCACACACTCTTGTGCTGCTCTCTATTCCTGAGGCCGGGCTTTATAGCGCTCTGCCTGACAACACAGCGTTTACCTAATGTCCTATTCCAGGAGTATTAAAAAAGTCACCCTTGCAGTGGGGACCCCCCATACTGTGCTGGAACACAGAGAGGTTTTCAGCACCTGGCGCCCTGCTTTCGCTCTAGTGCCCAACAGATGGTGGAGCCCCCATACTGGAACACAGAGAGATTTTCAGCACCTGGCGCCCTGCTTTCGCTCTAGTGCCCAACAGATGGTGGAGCCCCCATACTGGAACACAGAGAGATTTTCAGCACCTGGCGCCCTGCTTTCGCTCTAGTGCCCAACAGATGGTGGAGCCCCCATACTGGAACACAGAGAGGTTTTCAGCACCTGGCGCCCTGCTTTCGCTCTAGTGCCCAACAGATGGTGGAACCAGCCCAGTACATAGCATTGGGTCACGTGATGTAGAGCAAAATTAGAATGCAGATTGGCTCAGGTCGTGTGACTAAGTGCCTAGCACTTCACAGAAGTGGCCTGGACTGAAAAGAGCCGAGAGCCGAAGTAGCAGCAAAACTATTTATTATACTCTTGAGTTCCTCTTTAATTCATTATAGATCATTCGAGAAGAATCAGTTCCCTGTGAGTTGAAGAATTAAAGAATCCTCTTAAAAGTATCAATGTTTGCAAGACTTTGTAGATCATAAAATGTATTCTCATGGGTAGAACTATCTTGATGTGTGACTGTTTATTAGGCTTTAAGTTTCTTCTTTGTACAAACTCGTTGAATTCTTCTAAAAGCTTTGGAAGACAATTAAATGACTCCCTCGATAATATACAATCTGACACTCCATATTTAGGAATGATTGCAGCTCTTTAGCATGTAAATTAATTTTCCCATGATTCTTTGTGGAGTTGGGTTAGGTGACCACATTCTTCTAGTTTTACCCTGCTGAGTGAAGGACAACATCTGATAGATCTGCTGTATGTCCTCTGGTACGTGCTCTGTAATATTCATATATTTTTGTGTTTTTTTGTTTAAGACATAAGAAGACAATCCCTATGTTTGTTCCGGAGTCATCCTCCAAGCTTCAAAAGTTCACAAGGTAGAATAATGATTCTCATTAATGCATTTTTTTTTTTAATTTTTAATTTTAACATGTATGTCTGGGGAAAAAAAAAAAAAAAAAACCCACATATGCAGTACATCTCACTTGCACATAGCCCTGCGTTTTTATTCCTTTACAGATACTGCAAGTATGGTCCTAAATTCTTGTTTCAGCTCACAGCACTGCACCTTTGCTGCACAAGATTTCTAACCATTGCTACCCAAATCTCTGCTGCACTACAGAACACCTCCTTTTCTCCTCATCTTTATATCAGCAGGAGGTGTTCTCTAGTCCAGCAGGAAATAGCTGGGTGGGGCTGATAACACTGTTTGGGATTTCAATGTAGCAGAGCCATCAGCTCACCACAGAAAGTTTGGAGCTCAATGGATTTCTAGCAGAATTAATGGGTATTTTTCTCTCCATGCCTTAATCCCTTTTAAATGGGTTACCACTGGGAAATGTGCATGTATTGGAGTGACATACAGCATTGGTTTTTTTTTTTGTTGGTTTTTTTTTATTTGCTCAGATGTACACTAGCAATGGTTAGAAAATGTACATATTTGGGATCACCAATGTGTGATTTCCTGGTGTGATTCAAGTGTGTTTCCTGTTTCAGCGTTGCTTCTCTGCTATCACATTCGTTTGGAATCACAAACGCCACATAATTCACTAGCTTACTTGGTTACTCTTTCTGGGGTTCTGTATTCTCTAGAGCAGCCTTTCTGAACAAGGGTTCTATGGAACTGAAGGGTTCATTTAGAGCAGGGGTGTCCAAACGTTTGACCTTCCTAGGCCACATTGGAAGAGGAGACATTGTCTTGGGCTGCACATAAAATACACTAACTGGGGCAGCACAGTGGCTAAATGGTTAGCACTTCCGCCTGGCAGTACTAGGGTCACTGGTTCAAATCCCAGCCACTGCACCACCTGCCTGGAGTTTGCATGTTCTCCCTGTGCCTGCGTGGGTTTCCTCCGGCTTCACCGGTTTCCTCCCACTCTCCTAAGACATGCTGTTAGGTTAATTGGCTCCTGTCTAAATTGGCCCTAATATGTGTATGTATGAATGTGAGTTAGGGACCTTAGATTGTACGCCCCTTGAGGGTTAGGGACCTTAGATTGTACGCCCCTTGAGGGTTAGGGACCTTGGATTGTACGCCCCTTGAGGGTTAGGGACCTTGGATTGTACGCCCCTTGAGGGTTAGGGACCTTGGATTGTACGCCCCTTGAGGGTTAGGGACCTTGGATTGTACGCCCCTTGAGGGTTAGGGACCTTGGATTGTACGCCCCTTGAGGGTTAGGGACCTTGGATTGTACGCCCCTTGAGGGTTAGGGACCTTGGATTGTACGCCCCTTGAGGGTTAGGAACTGATGTGAATGTACAATATGTATGTAAAGTGCTGCGTAAATTGACGGCGCTATATAAGTACCTGAAATAAATAAATAAGGAGAGCTGATGAGCAGTTCCTTCTGCGGCTCTTAGCGGGTAGGTGCGGCTGCCAGACCTGTTCACTATGATGACAGGTTGCTGGTGGTTGCTGGTGGCCACACCTATTCAAGGCTCTTTGCATAGCCAGCAATTACCTGCTGTGATCTCTGCTGGACGCAGACCCCGTGCATCTAGCAGTGATCATCACAGGTAATCGATGGCTGTGTAGAGAGCCGCAAATAACCTACCCGCTGAGAGCACCAGGAGGAACTGCCGCTACAATTCGCACCTGCCCTAATCACCGGTGTGAATGTGGCCTATGAATGTGCAGAGGTTGGGGGGTTGTGGGAGGGGGCTTTGGGGGTGCAGCCCAGCATCCCTGCAGATCCGGCCATTCAGTATTTACTTTTAAGGAGCATTCTTCCCTGTGAACATCATTCTAATTTACTGTGAGCTGTAGATACAGTAACATGTAGCTGGGGTTCCCTGAATTCCTAAAGTTATTTCAAGGGTTCCTCCATATTAAAAAGCTTGAGAAAGGCTGCTCTAAAGTAAATTTGCTGCTGCCTGAATAGAGTTTTTTTTGTGCAATGTACTTATTTTTATTGAAAACTGTCTGAGTTTGTAAAGGCATCCAGAGAGGTAAGATAGTGATCAGATGTGCAGTATGAACAGCCGGCACCTCATTTTGTATGAAGGCTCTTTCCATCATCATACATGTTCAGTCCAGCTGTGGGAAAGATAGGGAGAGCTGGACATCTTCCATCCTGGATTATTGTAGAAGAAAACAACTGTGAATGGCAAAATCCTTCTGACTAGGGAATGTTCAAAGAGGTCATGGAGTGCCCACTTCTGTTTCCTGAGCTGACTATTAACTGATCAAATATCTCATCGCTATTTATCCCTGAGAAACGTCCATTGGTGGTGTCTGCAGGTACCTTGTAGACATGAGATTGGACATCGTGGGACCAGGAACTCTTATTGCCATGCCTACTTTGACTCTCCAGATAACTTAGAAGCAGGGGTGTCCCTCTCCTATCTTCCTTCCTAAACCACTAAAACATGGGTGAGGGAGACCTCTTTAGTGGATGGTTTAATGCAATGGGGTTATTTACTAAAGGCAAACAGACTGTGCACTTTGCAAGCGTTTTTGCAACAGAGTTTAGTATATGACGGGAAGCTCTGCTGGCTCCTATCATCCAATCATGCGCAGCAAAAATACTGTTTTGTATTTTCCTTGCATGTGCTCGGGTATTCTTTGCAAAGTGAAGCTACACCTAATTTACTACCCTTTTGGAGCAAATGTCCTTTCAGAATGCAACTGCACTTGCAAAATGCACAGTCTATTTGCCTTTAAGCAATCTGCACCTGATTTCCCAGCTCTTTCAGCTGTTGTAGCCACTTTGACAACAACCAAAGGTTGCCATCATTCTTTTCATTTGTCACTACTGTAAACCTTCAGACATACAGTGGGGATCGAAAGTTTGGGCACCCCAGCTAAAAATTTGTATTAATGTGCATAAAGAAGCCAAGGAAAGATGGAAAAATCTCCAAAAGGCATCAAATTACAGATTAGACATTCTTATAATATGTCAACAAAAGTTAGATTTTATTTCCATCATTTACACTTTCCAAATAACAGAAAACAAAAAAATGGCGTCTGCAAAAGTTTGGGCACCCTGCAGAGTTAATATCTTGTACTGCCCCCTTTGGCAAGTATCACAGCTTGTAAACGCTTTTTGTAGCCAGCCAAGAGTTTTCAATTATTGTTTGAGGTATCTTTGCCCATTCTTCCTTACAAAAGTCTTCCAGTTCTTTGAGATTTCTGGGCTGTCTGTCACGCACTGCTCTTTTAAGGTCTATCCATAGATTTTCAATTATGTTGAGGTCAGGAGATTGTGAAGGCCATGGCAAAACCTTCAGTTTACGCCTCTTGATGTAATCCCCCGTGGATTTCGAGGTGTGTTTAGGATCATTATCCATTTGTAGAAGCCATCCTCTCTTTAACTTCAGCTTTTTCACAGATGGCATCAAGTTCTTATCCAAAATTTGCTGAAATTTTATTGAATCCATTTTTCCTTCTACTCGTGAGATGTTCCCTGTGACACTGGCTGCAACACAACCCCAAAGCATGATTGATCCAACCCCATGCTTAACAGTTGGACAGAGGTTCTTTTCATTAACTTCTGTGCCCCTTCTTCTCCAAACGTACCTTTGCTCATTCCGGCCAAAAAGTTCAATTTTAACCTCATCGGTCCACAGAACTTGTTTCCAAAATGCATCAGGCTTGTCTATATGTTCATTTGCAAAGTTCAAAGGATGATTTTTGTGGTGAGAACGTAGAAGAGGTTTTCTTCTGATGACTCTTCCATGAAGACCATATTTGTACAAGTATCTCTTTATAGTGGAATAGTGTACCACAACTCCAGTGTCTGCCAGATCTTTCTGGAGGGATCTTGCAGTCAAACATGGGTTTTGAATTGTTTTTCTCACAATCCTGCGAGCTGTTCTGTCTGATATTTTTCTTGGTCTTCCAGATGTTGCTTTAACTTCCACTGTTCCTGATGACTGCCATTTCTTAATTACATTCCGAACAGAGGATATTGACATCTGAAAATGCTTTGCTATCTTCTTATAGCCTTTGTGAGCTTTGTGAGCGTCAACTATTTTCAGTTTCAGTTTTCTAGACAACTGCTTAGAAGAACCCATGGTGCTGATTGTTGGGGCAAGGTCAGATGAGTCTGGGCATTTAAAACCTTTGAGATTGACATCACCTGGTCTTCCCAGACGATGATTGAGAACAATCCATGACACTGGCAGGTCTCAGCTTGGCAAAGGGGGCAGTGCATGCTATAAATTCTGCAGGGTGCCCAAACTTTTGCAGACGCCATTTTTTTGTTTTCTGTTATTTTGAAAGTGTAAATGATGGAAATAAAATCTAACTTTTGTTAACATATAAGAATGTCTAATCTGTAATTTGATGCATTTTGGAGATTTTTCCATCTTTCCTTGGCTTCTTTATGCACATTAATACAAATTTTTAGCTGGGGTGCCCAAACTTTCGATCCCCACTGTATAAGTAGCTGGTGGGTTGCTTGGTTCAAAGGCACCCACTCAGACTAAAAATCTGTTAATTGTACAGGACAGGGAGCCATGGACCATGGGTTATATGCTGCTACCTTCAGGTGATGGGACACTGGCAAAAGCTTTGCCGGGAATGCCCCCGATACACCTTCATATAACTCCATCCATTCTTTGGGAGTTCAGGGGTTTTTTTTTGCTAGTGTCTTTACAGTAGGTGATGGACCTCTTCTCCCATGGAGAAGTTTTCTAAACCATTTTTATCAGGCAAGCAGCAATAGGAAGACTACACACTTCAACTTCTTGGTCACAGTCTGTGTGTTCTTCATTGCTAAAAGCGGATTTCTGTTTGGACACTGGTTTGCTCCATGCTATTCCCAGTAGTCTCATTCCTAAGTGGAAAGCTCCAGATTTCACTTTAAATTTGGAGACATTTCTGATTAAATTCCCATTTCTTCCTCTGGGCCTCCTGTGGAGTTTAATGCCTATCTCTAGCTGAGAAACTCGGTAATGAATGTTCTGTGCACCAGCACTGGCGATCCGTCTAATAAAAGGCTATTTCACTTCAAACCACCATTTCCTAGTTCATAAGTAAATCATTTCATCCCTCTCCAGAGGCCTTCACTATCCCCTTTTTTGTTAATGTTTTATATCTGTTCAAATGATACTTGCCTTAAAAGATAGCAAGGTATGAGTCCATTTTTACATCATATCGAGCTGATGCTACTGTGAGATAAACGAGGTTTCTTGATCAAAATCCCTGGTGTTTTAAGAGTGATATTAAGGTAGGGTGGATGAGCTTCATGTGAATGAGATAGAGGGGTGTGAATAGAACAAACGTTCATGTGTGTGCCGAATATTTTCTAAACTTGTTTTTAAACTGTGCTATGTGCAATTACCGTATTTTTCGCTCCATAAGACACACTTTTTTCCCCCCAAAAAAGGGGGGAAAATGTCAGTGCGCCTTATGGAGAGAATATTGAGCGGCCGGTCCGATATTCCCACCGCCGCTGCCGTGTCAGAATACCGGGCCGGCCGCTCACCTCTTCTCTGCAGTAGAACCTTACCTGTTCCTCGGTCCAGCGCTGTACAGTCTTCCCGCGCCAGTATCTTTAGTGTGGGCTCTTGGCTGTGACAGCCAGGTGCCCACTGCACATGCGCAAGAAGTGCTGCGCTTTGTGAATGGTACGGCGTCTTCTGAGACACATGACAGGTCCCAGAAGACGCTGGACCAATCACAAAGCACAGCGCTTCTCGTGCATGCGCAGTGGGCACCCGGCTATCAGCTTAGAGCTCATTAGATGCATGCTATGCAGGCTATCAGCCGGGTGCCCACACTAAAGGGAGGACAACTGTCAAATTCAGGTATCCACTCCCCCTCCCTCCCCAAAGGTCTGCAGTCTCTTAGTCATCCCCTGTACTGTCTGCAGTCTCTGGTCATCCCCTGTACTGTCTGCAGTCTCTGGTCATCCCCTGTACTGTCTGCAGTCTCTGGTCATCCCCTGTACTGTGTCTGCAGTCTCTGGTCATCCCCTGTACTGTGTCCGCAGTCTCTGGTCACCTCCTGTACTGTGTCCGCAGTCTCTGGTCACCTCCTGTACTGTGTCCGCAGTCTCTGGTCACCTCCTGTACTGTGTCCGCAGTCTCTGGTCACCTCCTGTACTGTGTCCGCAGTCTCTGGTCACCTCCTGTACTGTGTCCGCAGTCTCTGGTCACCTCCTGTACTGTGTCCGCAGTCTCTGGCCCAGATCATCACTGATGGATGTACTGCCATCTCTGAAACATTTACACCAGGGGTTTCCAAACTATATCCCTCCAGCTGTTGAATTACTAAAAGTCCCATCATGCCTCTGCCTCTGGGAGTCTTGCCTGAGGCTGTCAGTCTTGCAAGGCCTCATGGAACTTGTAGTTCCTCAACACCTGGAGGACCATAGTTTGAAGACCCCTGGTTTACAGCATTCAGATGTCTTACTGCGGCTGAGCATCTCAATGCCGTACTGTGCTTGAAATCTGTAGATATCCGCAGGTTTTAGTTTCGTTCACAAGAAACTTCATGACCACACGCTGCTCCATGCATGCGCTAACACTGCTGTCTGCCATCTTGATTAAAGGTCCCTGGACTGGCCCGCCACAGTTGCGCCGCCTATCAGTAATAGGACACACTTGCCACTTACTATTGTGTGTCGTACCACCCAGGGGCGGACTGACAACTAATAGGGCCCCCGGGCAATATAGGATCATGGGGCCCCTGTGTCCTTGCCCAAACTCAAAAAAGCCTATGAAAAAGGTACCGGGGCCATCTCATGGGGCCCCCTACTGACCCCAGGTTCTTGGGCACTGCCCGAGTTTCCAAATGGTCAGTCCGCCCCTGGTACCACCACGCTAGCATCACTTTTTATACCTGTAAAATTAAAAAGTACCCGTTTGACTTGAACATCCCCCCGTATTACATTTTTGGTCTTGGGTTTAATACCGCTTTAATTTCCACACTGTCTCCAGTGTATTCCTCAATAAATGTCTTTTGCAGATTGATAAATGCACATGGCATTTTTCCCATCTCAGTAAGTCTCTGTGTTATTTACTCACCATGACTGACAAAGTAAATGTCTTGGCTTGTTATCAGAAGAACTGGCCACCCTCTTACTAACAAACCCAGAAAAAGGAGAGACTGGTTATTTTTTAAATATATACATTTTTTTGGCTAAAAAGTGATTTTTTTATACAGGCGGCCTCCACTGAATAAAACATGAGTATTCTCACTTCTGTGGAATGAGTCAGTTTCCAACCATGATGACTGGCTGTGCTGTCTTCTCTTACGGTTATCATTTGTTTCGGTCTAGCGCCTTATTTTACCTCTCCTTCTGAACGTCAAAGTTTGTATGCCAGTGACTGCGATTAGAGAGGATTTCCACTTTTAGAAAGGAATTGTGAAACGTCTACAACATGCCCCATGCTGTTTACTGCAGAACGGCAGAAATGTCTCTCCTGGAGCTCCCGCCAAGCAGCATGTACATTCATAAAACATCAAAACAGCGCAAATATGTAAAAATAAATAAATAAATACACATTGCAAAAAAATGACTGACTGGGTCTAGGATCCCAAAAAACCCTAAAAGGCGTTTTTTTCACCAATATCTGGTGAGTGTGGTGTAGTATTTGAACACTATTATGGTGGAAGCACGGGCTAAACGTTTCTTTGGGAAGAGGACTTTCATGAATAATATATTTTTTTATATTTTTTAATTTTATGATTGTTTTTGTTACTATTGATTTGGAGTGGGACTGACTTTTTATTATTTTTGATCATTTTTTGCAGTGTGTATTTATTATTTATTTATTTTTACATATTTGCTCTGTTTTGATGTTTTATGTATTTCTTTGGTGTTTACACTAATGAGCAGCAACATTTTATTTATTTGGTATATAATTTTCACAAATTTTGGCGCTGGTGATTTGTGTTTAGAAAAAGCATGTACATTCAGAAGCTTCCACTGCTCATAAATTCTCAGCGGTTTTAGTTGTTGTTTTGTTTTACATGCTTTTTGGGTTACAGAAAGAGGATAGCCTTTGGGGGGTTCTCTAGTGTTGGTAAAACAACTGACAGGTGGGTGTTCATGTGTAGGTTTCTCTTGAATGGAAGAGGTAAGAATCTGTCATTAACTTTGCCCAAACCCCAGATGAAGTTACACCTTTAGGGCTCATGTACACGGGGCGTTCGGGAAAACTCCTCTGAACGATGGAAACTGACTGCTGGAAAACGTAGGTTAAAAAACGTCTGTTTAGCCGCGTTTGCATACCGCGTTTATGCGCGTTTGCGTTTAGAAGCATTTTTTAAAAACCTCAGGTGACCTTCCCAAATGCCCAGAATGCACTGAAAAACAGTAAACAATTTACTATTTCAGACATTTTGAGAGAAATAAAGCAGTATGTGCTGAGGTGACCTGTCTTTTCTGGTTGTATTCACTATGGATCCCATCATGAGTATAATGCAGCACGTTCTACCATTGTTTCCTTCACGCGAAACCTGGAACTGACTGCGCTGGTGTAGCGGGTCCATTTGAATACATGGAAAACACTTTGCATGCATTTCTGATGAGGAAAAAAGGCTCTGGACAGCATCTGAATATGGAACAGTTAAAAAACACTTCTAAACACAAACGCTTATAAACGCAGTTAACTGCATTTACTAGCGTTTGGCATTTAAAATGTCGGTAAATTCTACTCCTGCACGCAATTTTGGTGCGTTCAAAAAACCGACTGTAAACTCAACTGCCTGTAAACGACTATAAACGACGATGTGTACATGGACACATAGGAAAACATTAGGGAGAGTTCAGGGGCTGCTGGAAAAAACGCTGAACAGCTCCTGAATGTCAGCTTAGCAGCTGCAGTGTACATGAGCCCTTACATCTTTTATAAGATTCCTCTACATCTTATGATTTATGTCCGATTTTGCTTCTGAGTTCTTGAAGTGAACCTTTGCCCCCTTCCTCTTCCCCCCCACTGCACAAACTTTGAAGAAGGGGACACAGCTCAAAATCTTGTCCTGGAAAAATTGTAAAAAAGTATATAAAAAAGGTGTGTAAGAAACTGTCACAGAATTGTCTCAAAAGAAATTTGTCCTAGACCGAACTTAGTCAATACTTAAACATGGAATACAATTTACTTTTAACATGGAAGAGATCTTATTTATGTCCACTTTCCATATCACTGCTATGTCCGTATATCTTTATGAATCTGTAGCAGCAATAGTGACAGACAGTAAAAGGGTTGCAAATAAGAACATAAATCTGTTGCATATATCCGCAATAACTATGAAAATATTGCATGAATTTCATGAATTTGGCACAAGGCTAACACCACACCATCAGAAATCTGTCTCGATGCCTTATCAAATCTCCTCCCAGCAATAAAAAAAGAAAGTACAGTGAAGGAAATAAGTATTTGATCTCCTGCTGATTTTGAATGTTTTTCCACTCACAAAGAAATGATCAGTCTAAAAATCTAATGGTATTTGTATTGTAACACTGAGAGACAGAATAGCAACAAAAAATTCAACAGAAATGCAAATTATGCACTGATTTTCATGTTCATGAGGGAAATTCCTTGTTGGCAATCACAGAGGTCAGACGTTTCCTGTAGTTGACCAGCAGGTTTGCATTTTGGCCCACTCCTCTTGGCAGATCCTCTCCAAGTCAGTAAGGTTTGGTGGCTGACGTTTGGCAACTCGAACTTTCAGCCCCCTCCACAGATTTTCAATCGGATTAGGGTCTGGAGACTGGCCAGGCCACTCCAGGACCTTAATGTGCTTCTTCCTGAGCCACTCCTTTGTTGCCTTGGCCGTGTGTTTTGGGTCATTGTCATGCTGGAACACCCTTACATGACCCATTTTCAATGCCCTGGCTGAGGGAAGAAGGTTCTCACCCAAGATTTGATGGTACATTGCTCCGTCCATTGTCCCTTTGATGCGGTGCAGTTGTCCTGTCCCCTTAGCAGAAACACACCCCTAAAGCAGAATGTTTTCACCACCATGTTTGACAGTTGGGATGGTGTTCTTGGGGTCATAGGCAGCATTCCTCCTCCTCCAAACATGGTGAGTTGAGTTGATGCCAAAGAGCTCAATTTTGGTTTCATCTGACCACAACACTTTCAACCAGTCCTCCTCTGCATCATTCAGATGTTCAGTGGCAAACTTCAGACGGACCTGGACATGTGCTTTCTTGAATAGAGGGACCTTGCGGGCACTGCAGGATTTCAATCCTTGTCTGAGTAGTGTGTTACTAATTGTTTTCTTGTTGACTGTGGTCCCAGCTGCCTGGAGATCATTGACAAGATCCTCATGTGTAGTTCTGGGATGATTCCTCACTGTTCTCATGATAATTGACACTCCATGAGGTGAGATCTTGCATGGTGCTCCAGACCTAGGGAGACTGACACTTGTTTTGTGTTTCTTCCATTTGTGAATGATTGCACCAACTATTGTCACCTTCTCACCAAGCTGCTTGGCGATAGTTTGGTAGCCCAGTCCAGCCTTGTGTAGGTCTACAATCTTGTCCCTGACATCCTTGGACAGCTCTTTGGTCTTTGCCATGCTGGAGAGTTTGGAATCTGATTGTTTGATTGCTCCTGTGGACAGGTGGCTTTTATACAAGTAACAAAATGAGATTAGCAGCACTCCCTTTAAGAGACTGCTTCTAATCTCAACTTGTTACCTGTATGAAAGACATCTGGTAGCCAGAAATCCTGCTGAATGATAGGGGATCAAATACTTTATTTCCCTCATGAACATGCAAATCAGTGCATAATTTGTTAGACATGCATTTCTTTTGAATTTTTTGTTGCTATTCTGTCTATCTGTGTTACAATACACCGAACATTCGATTTTTAGACTGATCATTTATTTGAGAGCGGGCAAACATTCAAAATCAGCAGGGGATCAAATACTTATTTCCTTCACTGTATATTGTAGCCTAACTCTTAAAACCACTGTAACCTTGATTTAAAAGTAAATGTAACAGTCCATATAAAGTCCCCTATGCAAGAGTGTATTTTTTTTTTTTTTATATCATATATTAAAGTTTTTATCACTACTATCTCCAGTTTGTGCTTTTACCTATTTTGCAACAAATAAAAAGTTGGCCTGCTCACACATTTTGTATATTTTATGTAAAGTTCCCCCTTTGTTGGGAAAACAACCAGTCTAATCCGTGGACATTGCATGGTTTTGATCAAACTTTATTATGGATTTCTACTTCTTTTTTTTTTTTTAAATATCTGAAGAAATAACCATTTGTTTCTTCCCTCCCTCCTAGATTGTAAGCTCGAAAGAGCAGGGCCCTCATTCCCCTCATGTTTTGCATTGTATTGGTATTGTTCTGTCACATGTTCTGTCCCCCTCTGTAATGTACAGCGCTGAGCGAACTATTGGCGCTTTATAAATACTGTATAATAATAATAATCTCCTCTTTAGACTGATTGCTTGAGCAATTTGTGTCCTAATGGAGAAAGCTGCAATGTCTACATTCCATTAGTAGACAAGGCTTTGGGCAGTGGTTGTCACCTTATGAGACCACCAAAGGGCCACACATATTGTTCAGTACATGTAATGCTCGAGAGGACTGTCAGACTACAGACCTAATAGAGGAAGTGAGGTCCGGTGAATGTGGACATGCTACGTTTCTAGCTGGGGATATGCTGCAGAAGACAATATGAAACTGGGAACATGTTACGTGAGGCTAGTAGAGATCAGTGCTAATACCCTAATCTGTGCTTCCACTACAGACTGCTGAGGTTCGAAAGCCACACATTATATACCAAAAGGCCGTGTGTGGCTCACGAGCTGCAGGTTGCACACCAGGGGCCACCAAAAAAAAAATCCTATTGTAGGGGATGTCTAAAATTTTACTTGTATGATTGTACATTTCTGATAATATCAGAGCTCTAATCATAAAGGCAGGAAATTACTGGAGGCATCTTATACAGAATATCTCCAAGTTGCCTTATTGCATTGAATTTTTTGACCGTTACTACAACAGAAAATTACTGCAGTTGCAGATTGAAATGGAAAAGTAATTTTTAGTAACACATTACAAAATAGCCATAGCAATTTTTGATGCTATTTCCTTTTAAATTAGTAATATACAAAGCAGACACTTTGAGGTATCTGAATGTACCTGCAAGGCTACAAATGGATTCAAACTGTCAGCACTCGAGTGATGAACTCATACAATCCTGCTGTAGAGGAATTTCTATTAAAGATCCATTCAAATATTCCCTTTGATATTGAATAATATCCATGGCCTTGCAGACAAGGAATCTTTGCACATCACTACAGAACAACTAGAAATGACGCCGTCATCCTGTGATAACTTCAATAAAATTAATTATATGATAATATCTTGTGATCACAAATGTACTTGTCAAGAGAGCATATATCATAAAATCTGTCCAGGACATCATCCAGGATATACACTTAGAGCAGTAAATATGCACTGCCTAACAGGATCAACAATTGAGGATTTTCTGTATCCAGTTGGTAGATCAGATCTTACTGTTGATGGGTTTTATTATGCATGTTGTTTTGAGAAGTACCTTTGTGAGATTTCATCATAAAATAAAGTTTATCCACTTGAAGACCCACTAATGTACATATATGTTATGGGTTTCAAACAGCTGCCAGCATCATTCCAGTATCATTTTTTTTTTTTTTTTTTTCAGCCTGCTAATTAGCCGCTGGATTGCTTTTACAGGTGGCAGGAGCCAATGGAGAACCTGAAGGTCTCCGATGAGCTGTGTGGTATAGGGAACCGGAAGCGACGAGTACTGTCGTCATGTCTGCTTTCCTGGAAAGTACACAGCGCCATTTTTAAATCTTGAAAGCATTTGATCATACCAATCTTGTCACTGCCTATTGCTGTCACAAGTGAAGTTTACATTCCTTGTGACCGAAATACAAGTGATGAAACAAAAAATTAAGGAAACTGTGTAAAAGTAAAAATAAATGATAATTACAGAAAAAAAAATTAATGTGCCCTCTATCCCTCCGTGCTAGCATGCAAAGGCGAATGCACGAGTTGGTCCCACGCACATACGAAAACTGTGATCACACCACACGTATGAGCTATTGCCACGAATGTCAGCGTGAGAGCAATAATTCTAGCACCAGACCTCCTCTGTAACTCTAAACTGGTTACCTGTACAGGCTTATAAAGCATTGCATATGGAGATTTTTAAATACCGTGCCGATCCAGTCTCTGGAGAGATCCTAACTTTAAAAAAGGATCTATCCAGATTCCTGACCGGAGGCTGGATCAGTCTCCCTGCAAGCCTGAGCCAGCCGCTCCTTGCCCTCCACAGCCTATTGCTCTAGTGAGTGCTGGGGGGCAGAGCACAGAGAGTCACTGGCTCTCAGCTCAGTGAAGACTGAGAACTGAGTGATCAGTGGTCTTTGATAGCTCAGTTCTCAGTCTTAGAGGCAGCAGGAGACAAATGCAGCATCAGAACAATGCTGCATCCACCTAGATGAGTATGTAGATTTATTTTTTTTTTCCCCCATTTCTCTTTTAATCTCCCAAGAAACGCCTTTCATTTGTATTGCCAATTAAAGGGGAAATATATATAGGGATGTGTATATTTGGCGTGACCTCCCTTTGCCTTCAAAACAGCACAATTCTTTTTGGTACACTGGCACACAGTTTTTGAAGTATATTCCTGTATTTCCAGCATTTGAAGAAATGCAGCCCTGAACTTGCAAGGAACCTCCACCATGCTTCACTGTTGCCTGAAGACACTCATTATTGTACCGTTCTCCAGCCCTTCGGTGAATAAACTGCCTCCTACTACAGCCAAATATTTAAAATGTTGACTCATCAGTCCAGAGCACCTGTTGCCATTTTTCTGCACCCCAGTTTCTGTGGTTTTGTGCATAGTTGAGTTGCATCGCCTTGTTTCCACATAGGAGGTATGGCTTTTTGGCCACAATTTTTAAGTGAAGACCACTTCTGGACAGACTTTCATGGACAATAGATGGGTATACCTGAGTCCCACTGGTTTCTGCCAGTTCTGTGGTGATAGCACTTCTGGACATCTTCTGATGTCAGAGGGAAGTAAGCATGATGTGTCTTTCATCTTCTGCATTCATTTTCCTTGGCAGACCACTGCGTCTACGATCTTTAACATCGTTAAACAGCACAACAGCACATCTTGAAACCCCAGCCTGACAGATACGTTGCTGATGCAGTATAGCTATCCTGTGTCTTTTTGCTGTGCTCAGTCTTGCCATGGTGTATGACCTGTGACATGAAGCTTCCACAACCTCACCTTAGTATCAGAGTTTGGCTGTTCCTCACCCAGTTTTAAAGGATAAGTTTGCCTTTCGTAACATGTTACACCCATATTCAGGGTGTAACATGTTATGAATGGTCTAGCCCCTGCTCCCCATCTTAGTTAGCGGGGATCTTCTCCCCCTGCTAGCTGTCAATTTTTTTTTAAAAAAAACGGCTGTGCAGTGCTCTGCCCTCCCAGCCACATCACTCATTCACAGTCCTCTGTGAATGAGAAAACTACAAGTCCCGACAGCCTTAGCTGCTTTTAGTTCTCAATGAACTACCACGGCACTGTTGAGCTCTGTGGTAGTTCATTGATCCTTCCTGTCAGTATATCTGCTTTCCGTGTACATCCCTTACGGGCAAGCAGATATACTGACAGGTCTGCAGGAGACCTACATGGAAACAGCGATCTGCTGATTGCTGCTGCAACAAAAAAATAATAAATGCATTTATAATTTTTTTTTGTCAAAAAGTGAACTTGTGCAGGCCATACATGGGTCAAATTCCGAAAGAATTTACTTTTGAAAATGGTAACTAAAAATTTTCTTCCGAATTTTGTACCTTTAGTGGGCTGCAGCATCGGCCAATTTTCATGCAGCCATCGAATTTGAGCGATCGGGCATGTTGGAAATGTTTTGAAACGCGAACAAATTTCTAATCAGTGATGGGAGAATTGTGCGATAAATATAATCGAAAAATAAATGAGCTGGGACCTGTAAAAAAACAAGCTTCCCGGCCATGAAAATTCTTTTCTGTAGCAACGAGGTGAAATTGAAGGCTTGGTTTGTCAAATTACGAAATCAATGGTAGCGCCATTGGATTACAAAATGAACAAAATTTCTTATTTTCTAAAGAAAATGTGTTCAGAATTCGACTCATATATGGCCTGCCTTATCCTTTAAGCCTTCTAGACCAGCCTTTTTCAACCAGGGTGCCCAGGAATGTAAACATCCCTTGTGACAGCAATAGGCAGTGACAGGTACTCTTTATGGAGAGATCTGGAGCCAGTAAAACCCCCAATCCCTCCTCTGCCTTGCTTTCCATTTTTACCAATGACACCATTTACATCTGGGCAAAGCGGAAGTGAAGTACTCATCGTTCCCGTTTCCTATATCTTAGAGGCGGACGGAGCAGTTCTGGTCTTTCTCCACCCCTGTGATCAGCTGATGGAATTGGCGGCTGGTCCATTGGGTGTTCTGGTTGGACGGGAAAGCCCGCAGAAGGCGGTGGGGGGATGTCCCCTCCCACTGCTTGAAAAGCGATCCAGTGGCAAGTTAGCTGCATGGATTGCTTTTACAAGAGAGACAACTGTCACCTGTAAACCGTGTTGGGAGATAGGAATTGCACATCCCTGATAGATTTATTCAAAGAAACAAGATTTCCCCTTGTTTAAATTGCACAGAAGAGAAGCAAGTATTGACACCTTCTAAACTTGCGTAATGTCTTTAACATCCACTTAAATTAACTGTACTGTAGCAAAAGACCCGTGATATCGTTGTCTGCCCAGCTCCGATGTACACAGAAGTACAGGACTGGGACCCACTGAATGAATTGAATAGTTATTGATTGGTGTGGAAGACTTTAGGGCAATGTATTTCTGTTGAAAAGAGATCACAGATACATTTATTTCAATTATTTTTCTTGCAACAAAAGATAGCTAGCCCATTCTAAGTACGTTTTTTGTGGTTCCATGAATACCTTTGTCCATTTACATTCCTTGGATTGCATGAAGAGACATAAGTCATATAAGTAGGAATGGACTTCATATTTTAGCATGAAAAACAAAGTACTTGAAGCATTTTTCCCTTCGACTGCCATTTCTGCATTCACAATTACATCCATTACAGTGCATTCCTTGGTCAAACTTGTCCGCACGTTACAGGACTGCAAAGCACACTGAAGAGCAAATACATCCAATAACAGTTGCATTGTGAGCACAGAGTCTATGAAGTAATAGATGTATATATGGTATACTGGTAGCTTTTTCTGTTAGCATTATTGTGTTTCCAAAGTGTATCCTAACCTAAGAACAACAATTTCATATATCACAGCTTTCTTTTTTTTAGGTGTAGTGGTTGCATTAGTTTTCTTTTTTAGGCTCTTTTTTTTTTTTCTTTTATTTGTAAGCCAGTCAGTAACACAGCTCCAGTTTTAGGGTGGCTACCTTCACTCTTCCATTGTATCTATAGAAAAGAAGCATAACCACCTTTGGAGAGCAGCATTGTCAACCCGTGGAGCGGGTAGTGTTAAATGGGATAGTAGATTTAGATGGATGGATAGGTGACCTAACAAATTAAAGCCTGACTCCAGCTAAGTTGTTAAAGAGATAAAGAAACAGTTTTTCCTTTTGGGATAAAAGTTTAAACACTAAATCATAGTTGTCAGTTTTTAAAGGTTTGTATTGACCCTTCAAGTGCCTCTTCTGCTGGACAACTTGGTCTAGAAAAGGAAGTGGCAAAAAACAGACTTACTCACAAGTTTACCAGGTAATGCCACTAAGTTAAGAAGAAAAAGAAAAAATGTTATTCTAGTGATAGTTTATACCAGGGGTGGACTGACCATTTGGGCACTCGGGCACTGCCCGAGGGGCCGGGGTCAGTAGGGTGCCCCATGAGATGCCCCTGGTACCTTTCATAGGCTTTTTTGGGTGTGGTTTGAGTGTGGGCAAGGACATAGGGGCCTCATGATCCCCTATTGCTCGGGGGCCCCATGAGTTGTCAGTCGGCCCCTGGTATATACTGTATGTCATTTTTTATTTTGAGTTGCACTTCAATTCTGTTTCTACTTTTGATGTGCTGGTCATATTAATGCCAATCACCTTTATCTTGATATTGAATTATTCAAACTAAACATGCCAGGTTCATAAAGGAATGATTATCAGTAGCGCAGTGCAGTTCTCTTTTAGATTACGCCTTCAGCTCCCTGGTTGCCCCAAATCCTGGGCAACTTTCTGTCACTTTCTGGCAAAATTGCCCCTTCTGCATGTCCCTGCCCATCATCATGGCAGGTGGCACTACTGGCCAATAGGGACATACAGTACAGGAGGAGGTAAGGGGTGGGTTAGTTCTCAACAGTACCAGTTGGTGCTGAAATTAGCATGTTACAGCAGCATTTAGTCCTCATGCACACTAAACATTTTTACAGCGGCTGTTTTTGGCTTTTGACGTTTTTTTCTACAGCTAGTAAACCCCTAGCATGTTATCCTGTATAACTGTAATCAACGGTTTTGGCAGGGGTGTTTTTTAGCTGGAACCCCCCCAACTAGTGGGTTTCTAGAGGAGTTTTTTAGCTGTAAAGATGCTCTAACACTGAAAAACGTGTCAAAATGTGGTAAATCGTGCTAAACCAGCATTTTTGGACTCTTTGACCAAAAAAAAAAATTTTTTTTTGGTTAAAAAAACCTCTAAAAAATGCAAACGTGAAAAAACACGGCTAAAGGCTAATAGAAAAACGCTGGAAAACTCACAATTTTAACATGACTTTACACGGCTAACGTTACCAGTGTTATTAAAAAGCGTACATGGAGCCTAGGACTTCATGCACACAGGCCTTTTTTCCTCCCCTGGATGTACAAGTCTGAACCAGCCCAGATAGTAATGGAAGTTTCCTGAATGAAGTCAATAGAATGAAATCAGGACCAAACAATAATATCAGAATAACAGGTAATCTAGATGAAAACAGTGTCACATTCTTATCCACATAGCTAATACCCTGATGTAATGTAACAATGTGGTATCAAGGTTACAAATTCTAACAGAGTGAAAGGAAAGAATCTTTGAACAAGAAACATACAGTATAAGGGCTTGTTAAGATGATCGATGCACCATGCTTCACCAAGAATTGTCATATTTCTGGGGCAGGTAGCACAGCAACCTATGCAAATCAATGACAGGCTGACGGACGCTGCGGCATTTCCCATGCAATGGCATATCAAGTCCTTAAAGGATAAGTTCACCTTTACAACATGTTACATGCCCTTCTTTTATTTAGGATGTAATATGTTCAGCATGCACTCCCTCTCTCCCCTGATCCCCGCCTCCTTGTGACAGTGGATGGGGATCTTCACTCCACACCCACTGTCAGAGTTTAAAAGTAGTGCAGCCGTGTGGGTGGAGTTCTGTGAATGAACGAAATCCAAGTACTGTTGACTGCTACGGCCGACGGCTTGTAGTTCTCAATGAATTACGAGGAAGCTGGTGAGCGCTTTCGTTGTTCATTGATTCTTCTTGCAATATACTGGTTGCCAGGGGCAGACTGACAACTCATGGGGCCCCCGGGCAATAGGGGATTATGGGGCCCCTGTGTCTTTGCCCGAACTCAAAAAAGCCTATGAAAAAGGTACCAGGGGCATCTCAGGGGGCCCTCTACTGACCCCAGGCCCTTGGGCAGTGCCCGTTTCCAAATGGTCAGTCCGCCTCTGCTGGTTGCAGGTAGGGGCAGACAGCTGACTGAGTTTGCAGAAGCCTGGCATTGCACCCACGATCTATCGAATGCTGTACAGGTTGCAGTTTAGAAAAATAATAAATGCACATTTTTTTTACCTGCAAAATCATGTGCATTTATTTTTTTTTTTTAAGGTGAATGAATACTTTGTGAGGTTTCGAATTGATGGACAACCCAAGAAGCAAAGTGTCTGCGTCCTGAAACTCTCCTCTGTCTCAGTTGCATGTAAACGTTCAGTATGCAGTTACATCGGAATTCTGTAATGATGTGTACAGGCTGCTGGCCACATCTGATGGCAAACACCTGTGCTACCTGCCACAGAATTGTCCTGATTCTTGGTGGCCTACAACCCTTCTGCCAGCTAAATGAGCCCAAGGTCTCGCTCTTATGTCTCACTCTAGTTCCGTAGTTACTGAACTATGCTGGAGTGAGACTGGAGGGTGGCAAGTAAGCCATAAAGAATAGATGGAAGTTCCTAGATTGGTTAGGGAGTTAATCTGACATTGACACATGGATACCAGTTGGAGGGTGATGAGGAGGGCATGACTATGGTTTTGTATGTGTCTAGGAAAATGAACGTACTCCGTGTTAACCATTGATGTGACTAGTAAACAATCATGAATAGGATAATAGCTGTTCACAGTCATAGAGGAATTGTTAACAAAAAGAAATTGTGTGATAAAACATTACTATTTATATAAAGTGTGACATGAGGATAATTTATGAAATTAAAACATTACAAAACCATTTTATAGAAGGTATGATATAATATGAAAAGGGTGACAGTAGTGAAAAGAATAAATAGAGCGAAGAAAGCAGGGAAACAGGAAAGAACAAAGAGGTGGATAGAAAATGTGAAAGGATACTGTTAAGTGATGGTGGGTACATATATTGTAAATGTATTTCTGCGTAAAAGGTAAACACTTTGTGAGTATAGTGAATGAAAGAACCAAATGCACAATGTGGAGTGCAGTGCTTCTTAATGTATCCCATTTAAAGGAGGAATTAATTAACTGTATGTAAAGACTAAAAAGGAGATAAGAGTAGTAAAGTGTTTACCATGTAGTATAAGATGAATCCGCAAATGGAATACTATATCCATTTGTTTAATACTATATACCCATTTGTTTAAGTATTCCATTTGCGAATATATATTATGCTACCTAAGAGCCATCTACATGAGTCCTGGATAAATAGAGGTGTCTTCATGATGCCGTTTGTTCACTAATGTTCTCTAACAAACCTCTGAGGGCTCCACAGAACATCTGTATTTATACTGAGATTAAATTACACACAGGTGGACTCCATTTACTAATTAGGTGACTTCTGAAGGCAATTGGTTCCATTAGATTTTAGTTGGCAGTATCAGAGTAAAGGGGGCTAAATACAAATGCATGCCACACTTTTCAGATATTTATTTGTAAAAAAAATTTTGAAAACCATTTATCATTTTTTTTTCCACTTCACAATTATGTGCCACTTTTTGTGTTGGTCTATCACATAAAATCCCAATAAAATCAATTTATGTTTTTGCTTTTAACATGACAAAATGTGGAAAATGTCAAGGGGTATGAATACTTCTAGCCATTGTATCTATTGTCTTTGCATTGCTTTTATTTAACAAGTCAATGTGCATGCATCTTAAATATGTCCCAGAATGACTTCAGATTGCAAATTACATTTTTCGTCATTTCATTAATTTCACTTACTGTTGAGTCCAAGCTGAAGTACACTAGGAGTGCACATCATTTTATTGTAAATCGATGTATTTTATTTAACATTATATACAGTTTAAAAAATACATAGATTTAAAATAGAATATTTTGTTCTTATAGCTTTTTTTTTACTATGAAATTGGATCAGAAATATCTCTAAAATGATCCTTCAGTTTAGTATCATCTGTTGCATCCATATTCAGCAGAACCTTCGCTGTGCTCTGGGTAGGACTGTAGAATCTTGTCCCTAAATTCATTATGTGCAACCTCCCTCTCATGCTCCAGTGTTTGGGAGAGGCTGTAGTGGGTATAGACAAAGGGCAGAACTGGGGGAACACACTGGGCTGTATATTAGAAGGCTCAATAACCGGCCATTTGAAGAATATCTAGATTTATCTAGCAAGCAGATGAGAAGATGAGAAGTAATCTGTGCTTTATGTTTTTATTTAAAAATCTCATGTCAGGACCTGCTTTTAAAGAAAAACTTCATAAAATATAATTTTTTAGATGTAGGGGAGGCAAGTGTAAGGTGTTAAGCCAGCTTGGCAGGAACCGCATGAATTTTGATCCATCTATGTGCAAGCTGGTTGTACTGAAGTCGATCCATCAATCTTCAGTACAACCAGCCTCTTTGTTTTGGCGGTTATGGCCACCAGCAGTGATCATTGTATTCTGCAGGTGGGGAAGGCTCTCTGTGCTCCCCGCTAGCAGAACACAATAGCACTGTAGGAGGGATTCCCCCATTAGCACTGGATGTTGATGGGGAATTTGATGGTCGAGTTAAAGAAAATTGCATAATGTAAGGCTTGCCTTAGTTGGATGGGCCTAATACAATCAGTATTGAGCACAAGAAGTAAACTAGAGCAGGTCTCTGGTCTCCATTTCCTGAGAATTGTGGATCACTTATCTCGTTCATGTGGTTAATTGATTCAACTGAAAACTTCATGCTGTTCAATTACTGTACTCTTTCATTGTCATACATCCTGAAGAGAACCCATTACTTCTCCTGTAGGATAATATAATTAAAGACATAACATTTTCTCCTAATAGAAGCTATCACCAATGTGTGTCTAACTGATGAGGGTCAAGGAAGCCACAAGCTTGACTCGGCTCTTTAGAGTCATATATAAAAGAAGTGTTTATTTCTCTGAGCAACCAGTTCAATTCTAAAAGAAGAACTTCAACCAAAGGTTTTTAAAGTTTTCACTGCTTATGCAAAAATGCGTAGTAGACGTGCTGTTTCTGGTGTAAATAGACTCAGAATGATGTCTGCCCTGCTGACCCTGGCTCCTTGCAGCTGCACAGAAGATAGCAAATAGCCTGTGATCAGATATTCTGGTTTATAGTGAACAGGCCTATTATTACCATGATATACGGTCATGGCCAAAAATATTGGCACCCCTGCATTTCTTTCAGATAATGCACCACTTCACCCAGAAAATTGATGCAATTACAAATGTTTAGGCATTTTCATGTTTATTTATTTTGTTTGTATTGGTATGACACAAAACGTGGAGAAACGAAAACCGAAATCTGACACATGCCACGCAAAACCCCAAAAATGGACTGGACAAAATTATTGGCACCTTTTCAAAATTGTAAGAAGAAATTGCATTCCAGGTTTGTGATGCTCCTGTAATTTGTAATTAAACTTACCTGTATCAATTAACAGGTGCTGATAATATACAAATCACACTGGCACCAAACGTTAAAATGGTGAAAAATTGACTGAACCTTTCTGTTGTGTCTCTGTGTGCCACATGGAGCATGGAGAAGAGAAAGAGCATAAAGAATTGTCTGAGGATTTGAGAACAAAAATGATGGAAAAGCATGGACAATCTCAAGGTTGCAAGTCCATCTCAAGAGATCTTCATGTCAATGTTGTACACAGTGCACACAAGAACATTACGTTTACAGCCCATGGCACTGTAGCTACTCTTTCTGGACATGGATGAAAGAGAAAAATTGATGAAAGATTTCAACAAAGGATTCTTTGAATGGTGGATAAAGAACCTCAAGCTGACCTTCAGGCACAGGATACAACTGTGTCCGCTCGCACTATATGTCGCCATCTGAATTGAAAAGGGACGCTATGGTAGGAGGCCCAGGAGGACCCCACTGCTGACACAGAAACATAAAAAAAAGCCAGATTGGTGTTTTACAAAACTTGCCTGAGGAAGCCAAAATCCTTTTGGGAGAATGAGCTTTGGACAGACGAAACAAAATTACAGCTTTTTGGCAAAA
Organism: Staurois parvus; assembly: GCF_062004578.1. Classification (NCBI taxonomy): domain Eukaryota; kingdom Metazoa; phylum Chordata; class Amphibia; order Anura; family Ranidae; genus Staurois; species Staurois parvus. The sequence continues at coordinate 824,810 of NW_028318678.1, read as the reverse complement.
CCCATCTTTCTACTGTTTTCAGAAAAAGAAATGAGGCCTTTAAAGAACAGAATACAGTCTCTACAGTCAGACATGGTGGAGGTTCACTGATGTTTTGGGGTTTCTTTGCTGCTTCAGTCACTGGACGTCTTGACTGTGTGCATGGCATTATGAAACTGAAGACCACCAAAGAATTCTGAGGTGCAGTGTAGGGCCCAGTGTCAGATAGTTGTGTCTCCTTCAGAGGTCATGGAGCAGTTGGTGAAAGAAGAAAATTCCAGAAGAGATGTGTAAGAAACGTTATTGATGGTTACAGGAAGTGTTTGATTTTAGTTATTTTTTCCAAGGGGTGTGCTACAAAATATTAAATTGAGGGTGCCAATAATTTTGTTCAGTCCATTTTTGGGGTTTTGTGTGGAATGTGTCAGATTTAGTTTTTTGATTCTCCACTTTTTTGTACCATACCGATACAAACAAAAGACATAAACATGAGAATGCCTAAACATTTGTAATTGCAACAATTTTCTGGGTGAAGTGATGTGTTATCTGACAGAAATGCAGGGGCGCCCATATTTTTGGCCATGACTGTATGTGTGCTCATACAGCATGATACACATTTTGATTGCCTAATATCTTCATAAATCCTTGACAGTCTTTGTAATATTGCACTTGTAGGCGAGTTAGTGTACTGATCTTCCAGTTATTACAGGGAAAGTGTGGTATTTAGACTGTGTGGGTGGACTCAGAAGGACTGGCTCCAAAAGCGTCTAATTTTTAAATTCAAAATGAGAAAATCTAGCCTGTGTTCTTTTCAACTATAGCTCTGCAATGTGTCGGCAATCTGTTATCGAATTTAAAAATATATAAACTGAACTCATAATAAATCAAATGTCTGTATACTTTAAGAAAAACAACAATCCTTTCTGTTAAAAAAAAAAAAAAAAAAGCACATGGAGCTTTATATATCCATTTCTATTTCTAAGAACTGGTGTTATTAATTCTCAGCCACTAATGGGCATCAAATCACTCCCAAAATCAGAACTCTGTTTTCCTCCCCCAAACCCCCCCCCCCCCCCCCAGGCTTACAGGAAGTGGGTTGAATGATGCTAGCTGTCATTCAAACCCAGAAGAGGGGCAGCAGTGGCTTTGAACCAGGAGCATTGAACATTGGGTTTTAGAAAGGTTTTACTCCTTAGTACTCAAAAACCATTTTAAAAAACAGCGGTATATTCCCTTAGGCCCCTTGTCATATGGGCTTTCTGTTTTTTCTCATCAATTTTTTCAAAGAAAAAAATGAATCCGTTTTTACATCTGTTTTTACATCAGTTTTTCACATCCACTTCCAATTCAAATCCGTTCCATTTTTTAGCGGAACAAAAATCAGACTTGTTCCATTAAAAAAATGGACCTGAATTGAAGCGGGCAAAAAACTGATGTAAATGGGCGACGTCTGTTGTTCTTCCGTTTTACCTATAGGAATGGATTGCTGTTTGATTTTCATCCATCAACAGACAGATGAAAAACAGACAGACTGAATGCCCGTGTGAAAGGACTCTAATCAATTTGAGGGAAATAAAATGGTGTCGACTCACCATTAACAAATTAAGTTGGTGTCCTCGAAACTTAATAGTCAATACCAAATACGGGATGGAACCCCAGGAAAGAGTTAACCACCTAAAGAAGTTCCATATGAGAATCACTGCAGTTTTTCCAAAAAGAGCAAACCTTATTACAAATTTAAATAATCAAACATAGTAGCAAAAAGACTTTCACCGCTCACCATAACATATCACAACATTGTGAATGCTATTTGGCAACATTATAATGTTTTTATGCTGAATAGTGTCTTTTTTGCTACTATTTAAAAAAAAAAAAACTGCATTGGTTTTCATAAAGAGAGTGCATTGGTTCTTCTTTAGATGGTTAACCCCTTTGTGGCGTCCCATCTTGTATTGGATATTTACTTCTTAGTAACAGCATGTTAGTAGATAATGCTTTTAGCGTATATTATTTTTCAATAATCCAAAGCCTGCACTTGTAGAAGAATTTTAGAAAATTTGAATTTGTGTGTTCACACTTCCTCCACATTCCACAAAGGAGTTGGTTTTAATAGGAAACAGCCTGTGCTCCTGAGAGCCAGTAGGAACTTTTCTTCAGCTATCATTCATGGTAATGCAATGGTGGCAGCCAAGCATGCCATCAAGATACAGTCTTTCCAGTTTCTCTCTTTTTTTTTTTTTTTTGTTTGTCACAGTAAGGTTCCATGTACACGAGCCTACCCTGACCACCGGCCGCAGGAAAATGGCAATTTTGCCATGGCTTTGCCGCATTTTTTATTTTCCTTCGGTCGGTGGTCAAAACGTTCTATCCTGAACTCATTTCTTCTGCGTTCAGTAGAGGGAGGGTTAACCTCACCTAAATGCGGCAGCTCCTAAGCTCTGCTGCATAGGCTTTTATGTAGTTGAGTTTAGGAGCTTTGGCAAAAAAATGCCAAAAGCTCCTAAACTCAAGTTTAGGAGCTGCTTGTGTACATGAAGCCTAAATGTACAAAACAGAGCCAGTTGGGCATACCCTGGTTCGCTTAGGAACAAAGCAAAAAAAAGTGTGAACGTTAAACAGACAAAATAGCAAATTCCAACTTTTGTGCGCAGTTCAGTGCAGGAGAAGCTAAAGTGTAGAGGCAGTCAGGCAACACATCCAGTTGCAATCAGGCAAACCAGACCATTAATACAGGTAGATTAGTCTATAACCTCACTCAAAGCCATCTCCATGAAGGGCCTCTGTAGGCACTAAAAGTCTCATCTGAGGATGCGTTCACAGCCAGTCTTAACAATGCAAGGTGATTGAGGCTCTTTGTATCCGTAAACTGCATTCCAGCTTGTAATAACAATAGAAAAAAATGCCTAGCAGTTATTAAAATAAAAATCTCTTATTTCAATACTTACCTCTTATCTGATACTTTCCCCCCCTAGACTTGCTTCCCCAAGGTCCAGCGTCAGCCCTTTTCCAAGTGAAATGACACCTAGCATCATTCAAGCCCACATCTGGTGAGCTCACTCCCTGGAAGTGATGTTAATGTACAAAACGTGAAGCTATGCATGAATTGTAGGTGTTATAAGAAAAAATTACCTCTTATAAAAAATAATTGCTACCCTGGGCTTAGAAGAGCATGATGGAAAGAAAACTCCGTTCTCAGTAGCATTTAGAACCTCCCACTACGAGGTGATGATGAGCTATGTCATGTGACCTGAGACCTCTGAAAAAATGTGTGGAAAATGTTTTAAAAATAAAATAAGGGAGGTCAAAAACCCACCTGAAACCCACATTGTTCTGGAATGCAAATACTGATTTTGCATCATTGGCTGAATAGACTCCTTCAACCTCCCTTGGCTTTACTATTAGTTATTGAGCCTGATAGGTGGCCTTAATGGCCAACAGCAAGGTTAGTGCCTGATAGGTGGCCTTAATGGCCAACAGCAAGGTTGGTGCCTGATAGGTGGCCTTAATGGCCAACAGCAAGGTTAGTGCCTGATAGGTGGCCTTAATGGCCAACAGCAAGGTTGGTGCCTGATAGGTGGCCTTAATGGCCAACAGCAAGGTTAGTGCCTGATAGGTGGCCTTAATGGCCAACAGCAAGGTTGGTGATTAAGGCCACTTTCTAACTTTGAACTTTCTGAAACTCAAGAGATGTTATTAGCAATCAGGCTTAATTTATCCTACAATGAGAGACAGCTGTTTTGAGACAAAGTGGAACTAAACTATCTCAATCAAAATGACCTATTTTTAATTCTTCTGCTGCTAACCTTATTAATAGATACATAGAATAGAAGGTATATTATATATAATTGTTTTTTCATTTTTTTTTCTTTTTTACATTTCTTCAGTTGCATCCTGGTTTCTAACCTAGGCCAAAATAATGTCATACATCTATGAGACTTCATGGGCGTATTTTTTACTTTCATCTGGAGGAGAAAAGGGGGGCTTTCTCAGTTAAGCAGATCCTTCTGTCTGTTTGTCTGAGCTAAGGGTAGATGGATTCCAGGATGTAAATGCTACATGATTCATCTGCCTGTACTCAAGATGGCCGCAGCTAGAAATGCTAGGGAGTGTTTTTCAAAGTGATTTCTCAACAAAATAAAGCATGGAGATATATTATATTTTTCATTTATTACAGATACTTATATAGTACCACTTTTACATATATATTGTACGTTCACATCAATCCCTAACCCTCAAAAAGCATGCAATCTAAGGTCCCTAACTCGTATTCATACAGCAGTCCAATTTAGACAGGAGTCATTAGCCTGCCAGCATGTCTTTGGAGCAACCAGCCTGTCAGATTTTACTTGCCATTATTGCTAGTGGCTATTATAGCTGCTAGCAGTAATCACTGTGTACTCCTGGTTGTGATGGCTACCCTCTCTGTATAAACACAGTGGCTCCGTAGGAGGGATTCTCCCATCAACACTGATTGTGTTGATGGGGAATTGAGCGATTTTCTTTCTTGCAACCTATGGTTGGCTGTCTATGGCCAACTTTAGAAATCGGGTCAGTGAGAGGCCTGATAACACTCGTTATATTTTGGTTGTTGTTTCCTCTTCCAGGAAAATGTTACATTTATACATGTTTTCTCATTCTAGATCTCTATAAATACATGGACCATGGGATTGATTAAAAGAGAAAGTTTGGGGTTAATTTTTTTTCCTCCCATTATTCCCCCCCCTTAGACTTAGCAGATAGCAGGACAGTCAGTCACTGCTGTCTGCTCGGCCCCCCAGCTCTCAGTGAAGCGCTGGCCTGTGGACTGGGAGGGAGCAGCTTGCTCAGGCTCTCAGCATTTCGCTAAGGGGCTGAGCTAGGTGCCACTCCAGATCCCAGGGTGGATCTCGACTGTGAAGTCGGCATCTGTCTCCAGTCTGGAGTAACGTCAGCCGACAGCGGACTTCTGAAAACGGGTCACAAGAGTGCAGAACGAATACTTCTGTGATCCACATGAGTACAGCCAAAAGAACTTTGGCTGTACTTCTCCTTTAATAAAAGATGGTGGATGTTGGTGGATTGGAGGATATCAGATAGGAGGGTTTTTATGGGGATAGGCATATCATTGTGTTAGCTTCAATCAAAGATACATTTAATATATCCTTATAAGACCTCAGGAAACGAGTGCCAAGAATGTAATACTATATCATACCCAAATCGACATCTCAGTCACTCATCTATGGTAGCTTAGTAGATGTATCCTGAAGAAGGCCATAGATCAGGGAAACCCCCCCCAACCTGTATCTTTTGTACACCATGTCTCGTAAGGTGATACCTTATATCCTACTGTACAATTTGTAGGTAAGGTACTTAAGAAATGTGGAATTTAAAAAAAATTTAAAGGTTTCTGCTGGTGGCCTTTTTTAATTCTCTCGACAATGATGTAGGGTAATGGGCCTCCGTGTGGTAAAAAAAGCACCCAATCCTGTATAGGCCTTTAAATGGATCTTTTTATAGGTTGGTTGCTTATAGCGGTTTTCACTCTGTCACTGGTCTCCAAACTGTGGCCCAGGGGCCAGATGTGGCCCTTTGCTTGCCTTTATCTGCCCCTTAGGACACTATTCCTCCCACTGACGCCAACAATGAGACGCTGTTCATTCCACTGACATTACCAATGAGACATAATTCCTCTCACTGATATCAACGATGGAGCATTACTCCTACCACTTACACCAACGATAAGACTCTATTCCTCTCATACAAAAAAAAAAATCGGGCATTTGTCACTCCCACTGGCCTTAGTCCAGCCCATCCTAAAGTCTGAAGGGCAGTAAACTGGCCTTTTTGTTTAGAAAGTTTGGAGACCCCTGCTCTGTATGAATTAAAAAAAAAACTGGTAGTCGATTGGCAGTAGTGAAATATTTTTGGTGTTGTTTATAGTCTTTCTACTGAGGACTCCGGATATGCGGTGGCTTATGCTGGCCATACATGGTTCAAATTCCAAATGATTTTCGGATGAAAATCGGACCTAAGAATAATCGACCGATTTTCGCTCTGTTAGTGGGGCAATGGCATTGGTCGATTTTCGTGGTTCCTCCCCATTTCGTTTATCGGGCATGCTGGAAAATTCATGAAAAACGACCGATTTTCGAAATCATTGGTGGCACCATCTGATTACAGAACGAACAACGTTTTGATTTTCGGATGAAAAATCGTTTGGAATTCGAACCGTGTATGGCCTGCATTAGAGGTCTTACTTCATGTTATGGTTCATCAGCAAGGTAGGGAAGAGAGATCCAGCTACTGACTTTGTCATGCAGTGTCTTAAATATTTGACTGTTAAAGGTTTTTGGGGTCTAAGAATGCTTAAAAATACAAAATAATTTGGCAGATACACGTGGATACCAGCATTTTATTACCACTGTTGGTTTATGGGGGGTTTTTTCCTATGAATCATTAGATTCACTTTAATTTTTCGTTTGAAAAGGAGACTGTTAGTGTTTTTATTGTTAATGTGCAGCTGAAATGAGGCTTTGAAAATGCTGCTAATTTAGTCTGCATAATTGCAAGTACAATTCAACAAAAGCTCCGCTCCAGTTAAAAAGCAGGATATCTTAAAACATTGTCCAGATCACTAAATGCAACTGATTAACACTGTTGCCTCCTTTTCTTGCAACTACAGTGCAGCTAATGTGCAGTCTAGGCAGTGATATCTTAAAAAAAAAAAGTTATATTTGTTAACTGATATTAAACAATCATTTAAAGTATATATAAACCCTAAAGTGGAATTTCAGGCTAAAGCTAACTAGCCCTTAAAGTGCCACCCCCCCAACACCTACTAATCTGACTAACCTGTGTAAGAAAGATGTATGTATTTACCTATTTTCAGGCACTCTGCTCCGGTCACCTGATCCCATGTCAGCTGCAGGGGAGAGGACAGAACGCTCGACAATGGCTTACTCTTAGGCTCCTGTGGCACATCCATTTATCCCTTCTTTCCTCTGCAGCTGCTGCTGTTGGACATAGGGGAGCCAGACCATGTGACCAGAGCAGGCTGAAAATAGGTAAGTATATTCACTGGCCATATCATTATGACCACCCACTTAGTATTAAGTAGTTTCCCCTTTTGCTGTCAAGACATGGACTCAACTATATCTCTGCAGTTAAAGCGGAGCTCCACCCAAAAGAGGAAGTTCCGCTTTAAGGACTGCTCCCCTGCTCCCCATTAAGGATTGGCACCTTTTGGGGAGCGGGTACCAGAATTGTACAGGTACCGTCTCCCACTTCCGGTACGATCGCCTAGGCGATCGGAAACGGAAGGTGTCCTCCCTCCCTCCCTGTAGTCTTTTGGGACACGTGACAGGTCCCAGAAGACTACAGGACCATTCATGAAGCGCAATGGGTACCTGGCTGTGAAGCTGCAAGCTATCACAGCCGGGTGCCCACACTGAAGATGCCGGCCTCCTGGAATACAGGACGGCTGGTGAAACGGGCTGCGGGGGACACACCACGGGACCAAGGGACAGGTAAGTGGCTGGTTTTTAAAGGTCAGCAGCTACAGTTTTTGTAGCTGCTGACTTTTATTTTTTGATAGGTCGAGTGGAACTCCGCTTTAAACTGTGGTATCTGGCACCAAGCCATCAGTAACATATCCTTTAAGTACTGTAAGTTGTGAGGTTGGGCTTCAGTAGATCGAGAGTGCCATGAAGGACTCCTGCAGACTTGTCAGTGTATCTGTGTGTTTGTATGGGTAAGCAGATACACGCTGACAGGAAGAGATGAACTACCAGAGTGCTCAACAGCATTGTGGTAATTCAATGAGACCTACACGCCGACAGCTGCAAAGGCTATTGGGACTTGTACTGTCCCATTCACAGAATTCTGTGAATGAATGATGCGGCTGGGCGGGAGAAGATCCCCCGCTAGCTGTGACTAGATGCAGCAGAGCAGGCAGCAGATCCGGGAATGGGAACTTGTTACATCTTCCATCCTAAAAACGGGTGAAACATGTAACCTGTTCCCAAAGGTACATCCTGTAACAATAAACTTTTGTTTTTTGCTCTCTTCGGTGAATAAAATATGCCGTTGAATCCATTTTGTCATACCTGATCATAGGTGCTATAATTCAATCACAACTCATTACAGAATAATGCTCAATTACTGGCTTCCATCTTGACGATTGTGATCAATAGACCAACATGGAATGCTGCAGACTGCGGAATTCCCACAGTTGTTTATTGATTGCTTTAGAAATAAGTGGGCTTGATTACCTTTCCCGATCAGTAATTTGTTGTGGGTGATTTCCAGTTGTGTGCCCTACATGACTGTATACTTCCATATGGTAAATTATTAATCAACATGGGAGATCATTCTACTGAAAATGTAATTATTTTCAGGTGTGAGTTGATTGGCAACACAAGCTTAAAGCAGAACTAAGCTCACTGTTTGATTTGCATCCCAAAACAGTTAAATTCAAGGCAGTGATGATTGGTACAGTTACTAGTGTGCCTAGTCAGCTCTGAACTGAATTGTCAAATGGCTGGTGTTATAGCTGGTCACATGTGTAGCATCATGACAACTGCAGACCAGACGGGCTGGCTAAGGTAGCAGCTTCCATGTCTTTAAAGCAAATTTGTCAGGTTTATCAGGGTAGTCAAAGTAAAGCCAGTCATAGACTGATCAAATCTCGCCCAGTTCAGTAGTGACCAGCTGAGGTTCAATCCATCTATGGGCAGGCTGATTGTACTGAAGTTGATCTATCAATCGACTTCAGTACAACCAGCCTGGCGGATCTTTTCATTGGGATTACTGCCGGCAGCTAGAGCCACCAGCAGTAATCATGTTCTGCTGGCAAGGCAGGCTCCCCAGCCCAGCAGAAGAACAGAGTAGCACTGCGGAAGGTCTGACTGTGTTGATGGGGGAATCAAACAATTTTCTTTCCTGCAACCTGTGGCTGGAAGCATACACATAAGAGTTCCTTTGTTGGCCTTCGAAAGGGAAAGGAGACACCCTAAAACTTGAAAGGTCCACAGTGCTGAGGGGAAAACTTAATCCAGAGCTTAGGGAAACTCCATTACAGCAAGTAGCAGCATATAATGAAAGTCTGCAGCTCAGTAATAGAAAGTGCTAAAAGAAAAAAGGGAACGCTTCAATATGACAACTGCAGTGGGAAAAAATCAGGTCTGCCAGACACGGGGATAGATTTACTAAGGGCCAATTCACACCAGTGCGATGATCTGCGTTTTAGCGCAGCTGTAAAATGCAGATCAGCAGAAGGCCATCTGAAATACAGTAATCTCCAGTGTGTCCTATTCACACCATAACGCTCTGTTGACCTGCATTGCGCTAAAATGCATTTTACCTCAACACAGCGGATGTCAACACAATGCATAGGATATCCTGTGGAAATGCAGTACACTTTAAAGCATGCTAAAATGCATGTCAATGGACATCAGAAATGTATATCAACATATATCCGTGTGTGACTAAAATGGATGGGAATGTACATCCATTATCTATACATTGTAGTGCAAGTCATTGTGAATTGGCCCTGCTACTTCTTGGACCTGCTTGGACCTTGAAGAAGGGGACACTCCCCGAAAGCTTGTCCTCAAAATTGTATGTTAGTGCAAATAAAAAAAGTATCACGGTCAGTACACAATTGTTTCTGTCACAAATGCACTAATACGGCTACAATCACCTCAAGTGAATTGGCCCTAAAACTGGAGAGCGCAAAATCTGGTGCAGCTGTGCATGGTAAATCAGCTTCTAGCTTCAGCTTGTCACTTACCCTAGGTTCACATCTGTGCGGGTGGTGCCACTGCGGATCCGCACGAAAATCCGTGCAGCCGCACCACCCGCACAGAGAATTGCGGACCCGTGGGCGGGTGCCATTAGTTCTAATGGCACGCCGCCCGCACTGGGAAACGCAACCGTTTTGGGAACCGAGGTTCCCGTGGGGGTGCGTTTTCCAAAGTAGTGCAGGAACTTCTTTCCCTGCATGTCACAGGCACGGGAGTCTATTCAAATGAATGGGCTCTTGCGCCCATGCAAAACGCGGGCCGCATAGGTGTGAACCTAGGGTCAAACTTTGAAGAAGAAAAAAAAACTGGAAGCGGATTGGTTTCTAGGCAGAGCTAAACCAGATTTTGCACGCTTCAGTTTTAGTAAATCAACCCCATGGCGTACTGTGTGGCAGAGCTATGTAAATCTCAGGACTGGATGGGTCAGGGACACAAATCTTACGGTAGGTAAAACGGCTCCTGCACAGCATATGTACATCTTTCATCTGTGGATTTAGCTGTGTGTCTGAAGTTCAGCTTGATGCTTATATATATTTATTGACATCGTTTATGTATTGATATTGACATTGTCTATGTAACGTCACCCCCTGCAACCTGCAGTCTATTCTATACTGAATGTTAAAAAGAACATGAATATAATGGCAACTAAACCAAATGGTTTCTTTGCAGTTCATGTGACATAACCATTTCCTAGGGTGTCAGAACCTTCATTTCTGAATAGAGAATGTTAATAGAGGTGGAGGTGTACAAATCTTTCTATAATGTAGCTATTATATTCTGTAGATTTTGTGCTCTTACTGAAATGAGATGTACATTGTGCTGAACAATAAACCTTAGGTGTCCATTCAAGATTCTAAATCTATTGTCTCCCATTTAACAGATGGCTGATGGATGGTTTCTGGTCTCTGCAGGGATACTGCTGAGCACTTTAACACTTTGCAGAGCCGTTATCACCCAGCATGATCGACAATCAGTACAGGAATTCAATCAATGCCTTTGTGACAGTAAACACTGTCATTGGTGTCATTTCAATCAAATTCTCATCTTTTTATCACAGCCAGTTTTTTAGGTTACCTTTTACTATTTTTACATTGAGCCTCCAGCAGAAAACAAAAAAGTAGATTTCATAGCTTTTACACTTTGGTTCTTACCTACAGGTCAGTCTGTGAATCCATTGGTAGGTCATAGGCCTAAAATCTCATATAGCTCTAGTCAGTAATATAAAAATATTCAGTCCTGAAGGATCATTAGGACTTGTAGTAAACAGTATATGCTCCCATCCATTTTTTGGATTTATTCTTTGTGCTTTTTGTGTATTTTTGGTGTATTTATGCAGTGCGTTAGGCTTTTTTTTCTTTATTAAAAACAAAAACCCTACCAAAAAATGCATGTACAGTACATGTGTTTTTCATGCATTTTTGAAGTGCTTCCATTGAAGTCTATGAACCCAAAAAGTCCATGCATCTTTCAAAAACACACTGCAGAAACTGTGTAGTTGTGAATGGGACCCATAGGAAACCATGTTAAATGGATAGGCATGCATTCCTGCTGTTCTAAAATAACGCTCAGGTGTGAACCTAGCCTTATGCAGGATCCATTTTTGTGAACAAAATTATTGCTGGTTCATATATATTTATGGGATGTCTTGTTTGTTTCTGATCCCACCACATATTGTCAATTGGCTCGCTTTTACAAATTGTGTGAAACTGGTTGCTCAAAATGGAGCAGGAGCTTCTTTTCAGGTGACAAATATGCATAGGGCAGCCCATTCAAGTGAATGAGCCTGCCCTATGCAACACGCAGACTTAAGTGAAAATCGCAGTGTCACATTCGCGTAGCAGGAGCACTTTTTCCCACTAAGCAATGATGTAAATGGAGCCTTAGAAAGAAAAGCATCTCCATATCATTATACTATATTTTTCCCCCAGCATGATTCACAGTGGGGATAAGGTTTTTTTCAGTGCACAGGATTTTCCTTTCATTAATTGTTACCCCAGCATGATTCACAGTGGGGATAAGGTTTTGTTTGGTGCACAGCATTTTACTTTCATTAATTGTTACTCCAGCATGATTCACAGTGGGGATAAGGTTTTGTTTGGTGCACAGCATTTTACTTTCATTAATTGTTACTCCAGCATGATTCACAGTGGGGATAAGGTTTTGTTTGGTGCACAGCATTTTCCTTTCATTAATTGTTACTCCAGCATGATTCACAGTGGGGATAAGGTTTTGTTTGGTGCACAGCATTTTACTTTCATTAATTGTTATGTTATATACCATGAGAAGTATTTCTTACATTTTATTTCTAATTTTTCACCTAACATTATTTCTAGTATTGCTATGGAACATTAACATACATCTGGTTCCTTCTCCTCTCTGTTTATTTCCTGCTGTGGTCCTTCTTCCGGGTGTCCATATCACTGCCTGCATGAAGTGGACAATTCCCATTAGTGGAGGGGCCTTCGGGATCCAGAAGATTTTAGGAGAAAAGGGAAATGTCCAGGGAGGGTTAATGTGCAGCACTGGACTAGCAGTCCCTGCAGGTAGAAATTACATCAGCATAGGACCTGGATGGGGAGACGCATGTGAGCATAATTGGCTTCACCAGATAATTAAAAACTTAAAATAAACCCCTGAAATGAAAAATTAACAAACCAAATCCTTCCATATTGTGTACATCCCATACAGCAAGCAGATATTCTGACAGGTCTGCAGGAGACCTGCATGGCATCAGCGGTCACTGATCACTAGTGCAGTGCTTTCCAGGCTCCTGTAGACAAAAATAATAAATGCACATTTTTTAACTTGCAAAAAAATGTGCATTTATTATTTTTGTGTAAAAGTTGAACTTAACCTTTAACACTTGAAAAGAGGGATTTAGAGGAGGGTGAGAGGGAAAGGGGAAAAAAAAAAACTTTGACTCGGCCTTTGCAGCCCCTGTATAGCAAAGCACAGACTGGGAGAGAAAGAAGCAACACAAGATGCCAGTCAGGTGTACTGCAATGCTCATGCGCTAACAAGGAACATGCAGATAGGAGGGAGAACAGAGTGATGAACATTGTTGATCTTCTCCTTTCACTGTCCAGTCACAGGCTGGGGGAGGGACAAGACCTGTAAGTGTATTTAACAATGAAAAAAGAAAAATTTGGTCTCCTGCTCTGCCAGACAGGGCTATCCTGTTTGGCAGAGTTGTGTAAATCTAGGGACTGCATGGACAGGGATATCAATCCTTTGTTTGATAAACCAACTTCCATATATGAATTTTATCTGTGTATACAGCTGTTTGCTTGGATTTTAAATATGAGCCCCATTGTTAAAGTGGTAGTAAAGTTTCACTGCACTGCATAGTAACATGAGAGACTTGCCTTAAAACAAGGCCCTCCAGCCACTGACAGGGCTTTCATCTCCACCCGATCTTCTTTCCGGGCTCATGGACTTCGGACGTTTGAATGGCCGAGCTGTGATGACATCACTCTTAAGCATACACAGGGGAGCCACGGGTGCGGCACAGCGCTCTGAAGAGATGCAGTGCACATGTGCTGGTGACGTCACCGTCTGCAGAAATAGTGAATATCTCCTAAACGGTGCACATTTAGGAGATATTCCTTGTACCTACAGGTAAGCTTTATTATAAGCCTACCTGTAGGTTCAAGTGAGCAACCGGTGTTTACTATCACTTTAAAGTGTGCAATATTATGGTACCTGTTATAGAGAAAAATCACTGTGAAGATCCACTGTTGAATTCTTTCCCTCATTGCTTCTACCTTTAAGAGCTGTGCGAAAATCATAAATGGTCCCTTTAAAGTTCCAGTAATTCAGCTTTTCATTTGTGTTCTTTGTGTAGAAGATAAAGTCACCATTTCAGCTGGACTTCATTTTCATCATCGCCTTTTGTTTGTTTTCATCACTTTCAGACACTCACTCTCTTAGCACCTCACTAATGGCTGTAGTTTAGTTGTCCGCCCACGCAGCGGCCTGATAGCCAATCTAAAGATCGTTATTGTTCATTTTCCCCTTAACAAGCCGAATAACATTCCAGGCCTGGTGTCTTTTTCAACATGCGAAAAAAAAGTTCAGAGTTTACGTATTGTTCTGTATAATCACTACTCTCCTACTCTAAATGGAATATCTAATTTATTTTCTCATAAAAAATGTTATTTGTGTTTTGCAAATATGTAAAAGTGATATTGGGTGGAAACTCTACCAAAGCCTATCTGGACCATGAAATCTCTTAACCCTTTGGAATCTCTTCTTTCACTTGCTAATACCTCGATACATAGGATCTTGCAACTATATAAGATACTACTATGCTCAAACACCTTACAATTTCCTCCTACCTTTCTCAATGATAAAAAAAAATCCACAATCCAGTTAGCGCACAATAAGACTCCTACAATGGCAGTAGAATAGACCAGCAGTCTTTAAATAAGGAGAAAACACCATATAAGAGGTTCTTGCAGCTTGCTACAAGTTATCCGGGGCGATCCAGTTAGCTCAAAAGGTAAAAGGAAAGCAGCGCAGGATCCTTGTTGGTACAATGGAAACAATTTATTCAACATTAAAAATAGTACACTTACATGTCAGGTACTTGATATCCAGGGAGAGAACATAGCAGAACTGTCAGTGGGCATCGACAATTATTATTATTAATATACAGTGTTTATATAGCGCCAAAGGGTTTGCTCAGCGCTGTACATTAGCGCGGGGGACAGAAGATGAGAAAAAACAGTAACAATACAATACACGAGGGGTTCGAGGGCCCTGCTCTTTCGAGCTTACAATCTAGGAGGGAGGGGATAGTGGTACAGGAGGAAGTGGCTGTGGGGATGGAGTGGTAGGAGGAGTGGAGGAGATCGTTTGTTAGGTGAGGGTGGGGTAGGCTTCCCTGAAGAGATGGGTTTTTAGGGTGCACCTGAAGGTGAGGAGGGTAGGTGACAGTCTGATGGATTGGGGTAAGGAGTTCCAGAGGATGGGGGAAGTCCTGGAGAAGTCCTGCAGTCGAGCGTGGGAGGAGGAGACTAGGGAGCTGGAGAGTAGGAGGTCCTGTGAGGAGCGAAGGGCACGGGTAGGGTGGTATTTGGGTATCAGGCCGGTTAGGTAGTTTGGGGCAGCGTTGTGAATGGCTTTGTATGTCAGAGTTAGTCGTTTGAATTTAATGCGTTGGGCAATCGGGAGCCAGTGAAGGGATTGGCAGAGGGGGGTGGCAGAAGTGGAGCGGTTGGTGAGGTGGATGAGTCTAGCCACTGAGTTCAGGATAGACTGGAGTGGGGATAGCATTTGTTTGGGTAGGCCAGTGAGAAGGGAGTTGCAGTAGTCCAGGCGTGAGATGATGAGGGAGTGTACGAGTTGTTTAGTAGTGTCTGGGGTGATGATGTAAACCTTAGCCGACATACAGGATCTTTCTTTGGATGGCTGTCAGAGTAGCCGCAAATGCCTGGCTTCTCTGTCTGTTCCTCTCCTCCTCATGGCCACTGTCCTCCACGTGCTTAGCGGGGATCAGCGGACAGATCCCCCACTGAGCAGTCAGATCTGTTTGACAGATTCTGCCCCGTGTGAAAGGGGCCTAATACTAATTCCCCTGTACTGGAACACCTCCGTGATCCCATCTTTTTGTTAGAGTAGTTCTTCAAGACTGAATATATTCGATTGATGGAACAACTTGTATTCAAACGGACTCTGTCTCCAAATCAGAACAGATCTAGTGAATATGAAACGCATATAAAACTTTTGCGTTATATGCAGAAGTTGTAGAAAGACCAGGAAAGTCCACCTTTAATCATATCCTTATGTAGTATATCTGCATTACATTTTAATGGATTCTGAGTTGCCGGAAACCTTCCTTCTCTTTTTCACATAACAATCAATAAACAATAAATCCACAAACATCCAACAGGCTAAAATCTGATTTATTCTAATTAGGGTTTCCACAAAATGGTGAACTTGAAGCTTCTCCTTCGATCCATATGCGTTCTTCCTCCACCATCATTAGAGATATCAAAACACTCATCAGACACAATGTGACTTCTGCTTTAATAGGAGGTCTGACAGGGCTGGCACATATCAAAGATCGATCATTCCCTCTCCTTTTCTCTCCTCTGATCTCTCTCAGTATCGTGTAGGCAACCTCATGAGACAAATACTCACATAGCATGATTCTGACTTCATTAAAAGGCATTAAAATACAACCAATATAATTGACTAACTGAAAAAGTTCTGTAAGCAGCACTTGTGTTTCACACGTAGCTCCCTCATAATCGTAGCACTCTGTCATTCTATCCTGAACGGGCAAAGTGAAAGATTGTCTTCAGGACTTGCTCACACTAGATGCAATGCGGGCAACCATGCAAAATTGTTTGTCTACCCACACCGTACAAAACATGCTGTCCTTTGCAAACACATGTGGGTGTCATTAATTCCTTATGGCACCACCAGGAAAGTCACAGTTTTAAAACAGAAGTTGAGTTTTAGAGATTACACTTACCTAGGTGGATGCAGCATTGGTCCATCTGTCCCCCGCCGCCTCTAAGACTGAGAACTCCATGAACAGAGAGCTGGTGACTGTCAGTCACTGCTCTCTGCTCTACCCAACCCAGACTGAAGGGGGCAGGAACGGTTAGCTCAGGCTGAGACTGAGCCAAGTGTTGATCCAGGAATCTGGGTGGATCCCGACTTTAAAGTGGGGATCTTTCCCCAGGCTGGACCAGCTGAGTTATGTTATCTGACAGTGGATGTTAGCCCAGTCTGCTGAAAACAGGTCTACTGCTGTGGTTCTGCACTCCTGTGATCCACAGACGTAGAGCCAAACGAGATTTGGTTGTACTTCTCATTTAAAAATTGTATTGGCACCTTTTGTGTGTTTCACGCACAAAGGGCAGCCCATTGAAGTTAATGGGCTGGTCAAAAGTGCAACATGCTTGCAAAACCCTCTGCATTTGTCTGACTCCCAATGGGCATGTCTACAGAGAGACTACTGCTTCCACATATAGAGAAAGGGTTCTTCTCTCTAGCATGTCTGCAGGGGCTGCTTTTTAACTCAGGCTATGGCTGCTTTCTAAAGAGAACAAACTTTGCAAACATGGAATATACTTCGCTAATTTACACTTAGAGTCCATGCACACAAGGGGCAGAAAAAAATGCCAGAACCTCTGGCAAAAAAAGCAGCATTAAAAATGGTCATAGAGGCTCATATTGCACAAGAGTTTGGGAGTTTATGGGGATTAGCTTTTAAAAGCATTTTTTTTCCAAAACATTACTCTCTGCTCATTTTTCATTATACACTTGATAATGCCAAATGCCCCTAAATGCTGCGTTTATGAGTGCTAAGCATTTTTTTGCCGAAAAGCGCCTCTCAAAAATGTGTCATTCTGAAGGGTTTTTTTTTCTTCCCTTAAATGCTCCTCTTAACATATACCTGTAAACTCCTTAATGTGCATGGACACATAGGGGTTTATTTACTAAAGCTGGAGAGTCCAAAATCAGACTCCCTTCTGCATAGAAACCAATCAGCTTCCAGGTTTCATTGCCAAAGCTTCATTGAACAAGCTGAGGTTAGAAGCTGATTGGTTTCTATGCAGAAGGGAGTCTGATTTTGGACTCTCCAGCTTTAGTAAATAAACCCCATAGGATAACATAGAGTTGCTTCTACAGGCCGAAGAAAAAAATGCAAAACTCCTGTAATAAGCAGTATTTTTTGTGCCCAGTGTGCATGGACCCTTAAAGTTTTTTGGGCTTTACATTCGTCCAGTTCAAAACTTCCTCAGAATTTCTATACATTACTATCAGTGTTTTGGGTTTGATATCCTCAGAGCCAATACAAGTTTATATGTGTGCACATTGTAAATAGTACATTTCTACATACACTGTAGAAGCCTTTCAAAGTGACAGTTGCTGATGTAGTTTACAGAATATCTCGTCTGATCCTACGTCAGCCTTGATCACGGACACTTTGAAGTCTTCCTCAACACCCTAACAAGCTCATAATTAACTTTTTAAGTCATGCATGTTTTATTCAATTTGGGGATTGAAAACAGAAACCCTCTGAAAGCATTTGGAGATGTGCAAAAATATTTCATAGTTCATGGCAGCACCCTCTTTTAAAGGTTTCAGCTATAACTTTTACTCACTTCTTCTCAATAAAGGGGATTCAGATGTTAAAAAACCTGATTTAAACCCTTCTGTGCTATCACAAATAAAAGAATGTAAGGACATCTAAGGACTAGTAAGCTGCAATATCTTACATTTCTGCTTTTGAGGTTTTTATACAATTTAAGCTGCACATTATAGAAAAAGAAGCACAGGGTATGAGAGAGCAGATGTAGGGACCCCTATGGTGAATTGTGGGAGAAATCTAAAGGTTCTATAACCGCTCTGAGTTGGAGAGGTTAACATCTAAGACAAGGTCCAGTTTAAAAAAATTTATATATATCTGAGACGTTTGACTGGCCTTTAACTTCAGATGCCTACTGGAATTTGGGGAACTGCGGAGAGGTCAGTTTTTCTGCACGCGTTCTGCAAGGGCACACCGAAATTAATTGTTCTTTATGTGCCCTGGTCACACCACAACACTAGGATCATGTACAGATTTTCTGCACAGGAATTTGCAACGTGTATAAAACTTATTGAAGCACACATGAAAAAAGATGTAAACTGATGTCTCCGCAAATTAAATCTGTTTCCATCCGTTTTTCTGCCGTATGGAGTGACCGAGGCCTTACTGTTCTGAAGTTTGCAGGCTGCTTATGTGGGAGAAAGAAAGGAATATCAGTGAGATTATGATAAAACACTAACGTTTAACTCTTTTGCATCTCCCTGGCAGCAGAGTTTGTCCTGTCACCTCTCCTGCTTTTTTTTTTCCCTAATCTATGTTTCCTCAGTACAGTCTGTGTTATTCCTGTCGTTTTCTTCCCCCTTCAACAACAGTAAATCATAAAGCTGTCAGCTGATCGGCCTCTGATGGCTCTGATTTCACGAATAGAGAACAATTGAGCATGTGCAGAGCAGCGTGAGACAGTGCCCTACTGGATTTTAACTGCTTCAATACCAGGCACTTTCACCTCCTTCCTGCCCAGCCCAATTTGCAGCTTTCACACTTTGAATAACAATTGCACAGTCATACAACACTGCACCCAAATGAAATTTTTATCCTTTTTTTAACACAAATAGAGCTTTCTTTTGGTGGTATTTAATCACCACTGGGGTTTTTTGCTAAATAAACGATGTACTGCTACATTTCTCTGGTGAAAATAGCACAAATCAGTGCTCGTTATTTAGTCTGCAAGAAAGTTATAGAATCCTCATATGGTATATATCTGAAAATTGATCAGCTTGGATGTAATGACAGTCTCATGTCTTGATGCCCGAAAATGTCAGGACAGTACAGATATCCCCCAAATGACTCCTGTTTGGAAAGTAGATAGTCCAAGGTATTTAGTAAGGTGCATGGCAAGTTTTTTAACCACTTGCCTACCGGGCACTTTTACCCCCTTCCAGCCCAAGCCAATTTTCAGCTTTCAGCACTGTCGCACTTTGAATGACAATTGTGCGATTATGCAACACTGCAGCCAAACAAACATGTTATCTTTTTTTTTTTTTTGTGACATATAGAGCTTTCTTTTGGGAGTATTTAATCACCTCTGGGTTTTTTATTTTTTTGCTAAACAAATTAAAAAAGACTGAAAATTTTGAAACAAAGTTTTTTTCTTTGTTTTCTGTTATAAAACTTTGTAAATAAGTAATTTTTCTCTTTCACTGATGTACACTAATGAGGCTGCAGTGATGGGCACTGATAGGAGACACTGGTAGGTGGCACTGATGGGCATTGACAGGCATCACTGATGGGCATTGAAAGGCAGCACTCATATATGGCACGGATAGGCGGCACTGATGGGTATAGGTGGCACTGGTTGGAACTGTTAGGCAGCACTGGTTGGAACTGTTAGGTGGCACTGACAGGCACTGATAGGCATCACTGACTGGCACTGATAGTTGGCACTTAAAGGCAGCTCTGATGGGCACTGATATGTGGCATTGATGTGCACTGATTTGCACTGGTTTGTGGCATTGATGGGCACTGACGGGGCTACACTGATCATCAGGTCACTGATCATCAGTGCCCTGATGATCAGTGTAAATGCCCCCTCTGAGGAATGCCGCTTACCAGCTGTCCTCTCCTCACGCGCGGTCAGCTTGAGGAGAGGACTGCCGATAACCGGCATTTCCTATTTACATGTGATCAGCTGTGATTGTACACGGCTGATCACATGACAGAGCCGACGGCATTGGCTCTTTACTGTGATCGGTGATCCGCTGTGTCCCAGAGACACAGCACATCACTGATCGCCGTGTACCCCCCCCCCCGTGGGTGCGCATGCACAGTTAGAATGGGAGAGCGTCAGATGACGACCTCCCAGAACGAGAGCGTCGCTCCCTGCCCATCATTTCCTTATATGGCGGGCAGGAGGCGGTAAACGTTGTTATTTTTTGTCATTTTTTTGGGGGGGAAAAAGGAGAAAAAAAATATTGGAAGTCACACGATTTCAAATCCGCATGTCAGTGCGACTTGGCTGATATCTGTGCAACTTCATGCACAGATGTCTATGCAAGTCGCACCTAAAATCACAACAAAATAGTGCAGGAACTTTTTTTTAAAATCTGTATGGCACCACAAAGTCAGAGTTGCGTTGATTTCAACAGTGCTACTGCGGACAATAGGGTGCAATTTGTCATGCGATTTGAAACTGTGTGAACCCAGGCTTATTGTCAAAGCTTAGTTGAACAAGCTGAAGTTAAAAGCTGATTGGCTACCATGTACAGCTACTGCACCAGATTCTGAGTGCTCCAGTTTTAGTAAATCTACCCCATCATGTATAATTGAGTGATAATACGGTGTGTGCTTTTGATAAAACTGAACTAGTGCTGGTTCAGATTTATGCGGATTGGATGTGGTTTGAACCGCATCCAATCCGCATGTCATGTGAAATAACATTTCTTCCTTTGGTGCTTGTTCACATACTGTATGTCAGGTGCACTGGCAGTGCGGATTGAAAAAGAGTCCTGTCCGATTTCTGAGCAATGCCGTCTGGTTCAGGTGCGGATTCCAGGCTGTTGACTTCTATGGGAACTGTTTCTAAACCACACGTCATCAGTTGTGAACAGGATAAAATCCTGATTGGAACCTCATCTAAACCTGTCCTGAACCCGATGTAAACCTGACCTGAACCGCTGAACAACTACTGCATCAATTATCTGTGAAACTTGAGCTTCAATCCGCATTGCACATGTGTGAATAAGCACTTAAATCCCTCTCCAGCTATGTGAAGTCTGTGGGTCCAATGAAAAAAAAAATTCCCAATTCCCCCATCCACACATTTGATGTGGATGGAGGATCAGTCCTCAGCAGGGGCGGACTGACCATTTGGAAACTCGGGCACTGCTCGAGGGCCCGGGGTCAGTAGGGGGCCCCATGAGATGCCTCTGGTACCTTTTTCATAGGCTTTTTTGAGTTTGGGCAAGGACACAGGGGCCCCATGATGCCCTATTGCCCAGGGGCCCCATGAGTTGTCAGTCCGCCCCTAGTCCTCAGAGCTATTTTGTAGAATACAATGATCAGTGTTGCAGCTTTAGTCGGCGGCACTGATTGTTTGGGGAAAACTCGACAGGCTGGTTGCACACAAGTCAATTGATAAATCAACCAGCTAGCCCATACATGGATATTTGCTGAACTATTTCCATTTTAAATTAGCTTTCTTCTTCTTGAACTGCCTGGGGGGTTAACTGGGCAATGGTTGAAACACCCCTGTGTTGCAGAATAGGGCAGTACAGCTTGTAATATCCCAGACTGCACCACTAATAAAAGTCTGACCAATAATGATTGATGGGCATTTTAACCCTGTAGTCCATCCCCTCCTTTTTTATAGAACATCACAATGCAGCTATCGATTTCCCAGGTTTCCAGTTGCCTTTCCCTCCCAGCACAAAGTTAACTTTAACTCCGCAGCGACCATGAGTGCCGCACGGGGATTTCCAGTCCGACCAGCTTTAACGAGGCCTGTTATTGGAACATTTCTCTGCGCTGACTTCAAACTTCAAGCCAATTAAAACACAGCAGGAGAGGCCATGCCCATCTGCTAGATTTGTTTGAAGAATATTTTGACATTTTACATTTTTTATGCACTAACCAGCTCTCTGAAAGAATCTTTTTCTTTTTTTTTGTAAAATAATATTTGATTTTGTCTCTGGGCCCCATTTATCATGGTTTCCATAAAAGGCAAAGCAACATGTTCATATAACTTTTGTTGTCCAATTTAAAACCACCAGTTGATCAGCACATCCAGGATATAAAATACAATTCTTTATTGCTCTAGCAAATGAAATGTCATCCGGTCAAGGTTTAGACTTACTTTTAGGTTCAATGTTTAAAACAGAACTCAAAGTCCCTATACGCTCTGGTTTCCCTTTAACATGGATCCTTGTGTTTGGCTTGATTAAAAGAAATAATTGCTTGTCTACATTTTTCTCCATTTGTCAATTATTCTTTATTTCTAATTATAGCAAACTAGTTCTACGCATTAAATCTTCATCTTTTTCTCCTGATTATATGAGCTCCCAGATGGAAGCTTATCAGTAAATGGATTCAGGGAAAAACATCAGCTAGGGTTAGGCTTTGATTAGGTCTCTGAGCTGACAAATCAGTAGCGACAAAATTCATCTCCTTCAATTACGGCAAATTTCCAACAAGTCTGTGTTTGTATAATAGAGGATTTCTGGTTTACCAGCCAAATTAAAGTGTATCTAAAACCCAAAACAGAAATGTAATATATTGCAGATTACCTGTTCTTGGATGTGGTGGTTGTATTCGTTTTCTTTTTGTATTTTTCTTTCACTTTATTTTTACCTGGTAATACTGTGAATTACATACTTACTGTCCCTGA
Organism: Staurois parvus; assembly: GCF_062004578.1. NCBI lineage: Eukaryota > Metazoa > Chordata > Amphibia > Anura > Ranidae > Staurois > Staurois parvus. Next base: position 802,120 of record NW_028318678.1, on the reverse strand, counting down.
AGATTTATTTTTAAAAGCAGCCATCTTCAGCTAATGGGATAAAAAAAACGTTACTTATAACCTGTGTTTTGGTGCTGTATCCCAAACAACATGTACTAAACGTCAGCCTTTAGTCTTTTGTCATAAAAACAAATAAAAATGAGCATTACAATTGTGGACTAAATATCCCCTACTTTGATTATGCACTATAATATTATGCTGTAATCTTCCTAGTTGTCCAGCAGGAATGCAGGCTGCATTGTCTGACATCTAGTGCATTATCCAAGGTTTATTGTAGGAATGAAATAATAAAAACATACTCCCAGATGAAGCATGTATCTAAAAAGCATAGAAAAATGACAATGGCCACAACGGCGGACAAGGTGTTCTCACTGTCAGTGCGGTCAAATGGCTGACTCGTTTCGGGGACGAATCCCTTTCCTCAGAGCTGATGACCAGCCTCTGATGCTGATGTATGGTGTATGGACAGAAAGAGCCTCGCTGTTGATGACATCCATAGAGTCACACATCTTTTGGTGTCGCATCTATGAGTTACTTCAGACAGACCCAACAATAATAGCTGAGATTGTGACATTACTGGAAATACATCATCGTTTCCCTTTCAGGAATTTAATTCTTTATGAAGGCAGTTAGTTCAGCAATGCCAGGCCATTGTTTTTATGTGCAAAGCACTTAGTTTACACACATTGATGTAGGCATGCCTCGATCTTTCTGTAGGCTACAGAATAACCTTTCCCAGTGTCAGAGAACCTCATCGATTTCCTCTGGGCACAGCGTGGCAGCAGCAGCAACCACAGCGCACACCTGAGTTTTCTGTCAGTTTGTTTCACCAGCAGTCAAACACGCTGATAATATTCCATACAAGTAATTACATGCACCTATCTGAATGCAGAATCTTGACACCCGTTCAACCATGTTGAATGTTCCCTGCAATAATATGTCCATCCCAAGGATTTGCTGGCTTCTCGTATTAATTCAACATAAATCAAATTTTAAAAAAATGGAGTGACTGCAGATAAACTGGAGAAGGAGGGAACAGCAATAAATTCATTCAATATTTTTTTTTTTTTTTACATTAAAGCTGAACTCTAGATTACTGCAACTCTGTGAATACATCATGAAGGGTCTGTTCACACCAGGTTGGGCTGCACTGATTAATACATAGTGGTGTTGGCGAGAATGTGGGGAAGTGGGGACAGTGTATCATATCTGGTGGGAATGTCCAAAAATTCAAATATTCTGGAAAACAATAGTACATTTAATAGAGACCATTATTGAAATGAACATCGGGTTAGATCCAGGGATGTGCCTGTTACATAGTTCAGAGCTATCAGTTAGCAAATATAAGAAATTAGGTTTAGGGTACTATTTGAACGCGGCAAAAAGCCTGATCCCTAAGTATTGGAAGAAAAAAGAAATACCGAAAGAGGAGGAGTGGATAGAAAGAGTAAACTGGATTAGTAAGATGGAGAAGTTATATTATATACAGGAAGATAAGTTGGAGGTGTATTCCGCGAAATGGGAAAAATGGGAAAACTTTGTAGCAAATGTGAGAGTGAAAAGTAGAAAGTCATAGAATGGATAGATGGGTAGGATATGCTTGCTTTGGATAAAAGATAGTGAAAAATGCAGAGTGGGGAGGGGTTCTGGGGGGGGGGGGGTAATGTTTTAAGAGGGGAAAAATAAAGTAATAAGAAATAATTGTATATTTATTATGAATGAGATGAAAATGTTTTTGTTATTACTGTGAAAAACCAATAAATATTTAAATTAAAAGAAAAAAAAATACATAGTTACTCTAGGGGCTCATTTACAGCATTTGTAGGAAACAACCTGCGTTTTTCCACACTGGATACCTGCAGGTCACCACTTCAACCACACAGAACAAAATGTTGGTTATACATTAAGAGAATTTCACTGAAAATTTTTAGTTTTAAAAACATTAGTTTGATTTTCTAATTATTATGGGGTTTTAATTTTGTACAGAAAATTACATTCACTTCAGATCCAATATTAGGCCCCTTTCACATGGAGCGGGCTTCATTTAGATCAGCAGGGGATCTGTCCGCTGATCCATTACTGATCAGAGCAGAGCGGTCGGATGACAGGTCCATGTCCACTCAGGTTATGCAGAGCGAACACAAACGAAGCCTGCTGTGTGCTATGGGCTGCTCGGTGTAAATGGACTCCTCTGTCCATCTTACACCTGACTAACCACATATCCTGTCCACCTAGATAGATTGGGACAGATCTCTTTTAGTTTCTAAATTTTTATATTTAGTGGATCAGATCAGATTGGAGCTAAATGAACACAAGTCCGTTTACAGCCGTCGGTCCATAGGGGCGAATGGAGGGTCCAATCGGGTCCACCTGAAAAACTGACAGACCTGATAAGACCCTTTGTGTGAAAGGGGCCTTAAAAGTACTTTTGAATGACATTCATCCAGCCATCGAATGTACACAGAATTTTCTTAAAATTCATACGATCTTTTGTTTGGAAATCTACTAATTTACTGTATATCCAGGTTAAGTTTACACACATTGACATAGGTATGCCTCTTTTTTTCTTTTGGTTATTAAGTGTAATCTAAAGTGTATGTAAAGCCATTTTTTTGTATTTTTTATTTTTAAGGGATAAGTTCACCTTTTAGAACACGTTACATGTTCCACCTGGTTTTAGGGTGGAATATGTTACATGTTTCCACTCCCGGAGCCGCTGCCTGCTCTGCTGCATCTAGTCACAGCTAGAGGGGCATTTTCTCCCCCTGCTTGCTGTCACTATTTTGAAGAAAAAAAAGCTGTGCCGCGCGGGGCTCTGGCTGTGTCATTCATTCCCCCCCCCCCCCTGCACACACACACACTCCTTCCTCTAGGGATCTTTGATTATCACCTTATTGTCTAGGTATAACTCAACCTCCGAAAGGTTGCCAACCCTTCCCTAGAGTTATTGCTCTTAATCTGACATGTGCAGCAACATGTAACATGTTTAGAAAAATCTTTTTGTTTTGTTTTTGCTCGTTGGTGTGATGTATGTATTGTGTATGTAAGGGGAAGGGGGTGTTTTAAGTGCTTGGGTGTTACTTTTAATATTTTACTAAACTATATTTCTTTATCATATAGGGGATCAAAAGTCCACTCTGATACCATTTTGTTGTGACAGGTTCCCCTTAATGATACATAAGGGGCCTAATAGATCCCTGATGTCTCACCTGCCCACCAATGAAGCTAATGGAACACAGACTTTCACTGGTCTCCCTCCCCTCCACCCGGAGGCACTTGCCACGCTGGTCCTGAGTTCATAAGTGGGACAATGGAGCTATGGAAACATGGTGGTGAGGAAGGGGGGGGGGGGATTACCATTGAGCATGGAAGCTCTTCCACCTGACAACCAAAAGTTGGCAACTAGGAGTGTGTAAAACCCCCCACTGTAGCCGAAAGGGTTAAAGCATATCTGTGGGCAAAACTTAAAGTTGTATATTCATTTCCAAATTTAGTTTCAGTTATTTTTGGCCTACTCTTATTACTCTGAATGATCTTTTGTTTATAAGCTTACTTTGTGAAGACCCCCACACATTTACTTCCTTGAATTCTATGACATATACTCGCTATGGTCTGTGAGTAGGCACTGCTGTGTCACACGTGTCACAGAGCCTGCCTTCTGATCTGCAGAGGTGCTCTGAGGAGGAGTTTCAGGAGACGGAGTCAGTATAGGAATCACTGCTTGCAGGCAGCAATGTACCATGAGATAAGTAGTCCTTAGAAAATGAGGAGAAGCTGCAAAGCTTGCTGGGAATCCAGAAAAGTTGTGGAAAGAGATGCAGCAGACAGGCAGCACTCACAACATGAAAGGAGATTTTTCAAGTAAACATTGTCAAAAATAACCATTCTTTGTATTGTTGCTACAATGCTGATGTTATAAAATGAAAGTGTATGCTGTGACCATAGAACCTTGATTTCTACATTGTTTCAGTACATAATCTTGCTTCAGTTAACCTCCTATTGATTTTTCCTGCTCTGCAGCTGGTTCACAGGACGACGGCCAGAATTCACCGACCCGAAAGTGGTGGCTCAGGGTGACGGCAGAGAAGGTAAGGCTTACAAGTCTGTAAAGGACAAACTGCCTTTTGGCTGATGAAGGATAGCGTAACCTATTATAAAAGATATTATTTATTATTCATCAGAAATAAATGTTCTCTGTAGATCATGCAAAGACACACAGATGGCATGGCCATGCTGTAGAGGTTATTAATACTTTTCATCCTGGGATCCTTTTCAGATCCAACAGTCTGTTTCTATATACATGTCTTGGAAATTAATTATCTTTTCCATTTTGATGATTGTGTGATTGCGCAGTGAGAGATCAGTGATATGGGTTACTTTATATATCGAGCTACAAATGTGCTGCCAGTATTGGGTTACCAAAAAAACATATATGAACAGCTGAAAATTTAGGCAAGTCTTGACTTTGCAAAAGAGAAGCTTGACCCCACCGTCTTCAGGCTCGGTGCAGCCTGCGTTTCATGCAAGGAAAAGGTGCAAAAAGCATCTGCACTGTGTTTTTGACCATGCGATTTTTGGCGCAGTTCCCGTACCCACGATCATGCCGCAATCACGCTGTGGGATGAGATGAGATACGTAGGGGTGCCATCCAAAAAGAATGACACCCCCGCATCTTGCAAGAGAAATGCTGCTATGCGGCTGCAGGTGGTTGTGGGTGCGGGAACAGATGCAATTCCTGCATTCGCAAACAGTAGACAGCAGCAGGGCTAGTGTGAACCAGGGTTCAAAGAATGAGTGGAGATTTGCAGTAGGACTATAGGCTAAACTTTTTTTCATTTTGGATAGAGTGGCTATAGCCCCTGTCATATTTATTTTTTTTTTTTTTTTTTTTTTTTTTTTTTTTTTGTGCCTTCTGTGTCCCATTTAGGAGATTTATCTTCCTGTCCCATATCCAAAATAAGAAGAGAGGAAATCCCTGCAAATTAAGGGAAACCCATAGGCCCCTTAGGTCACCAGAACTAATGTCTCCTTTGGAAGATTTCCCCTCTATTATTTAAGTGGAGACAACCTAAAACATGGGAATTTCTTTTACATTCACTGTCAATGATAATGGTAAAAAGTACAAATAGGGTGAATCCCCCTAACGGGCACAGACAGCAATACAATCTCGATAGGGGTTCTAATCCATCTCCATTCTATCCAAAATTAAAATAAAAAGTTTTGCCTTTAGTCACACTTTAACTTCTGCTGTCAATCTCTCAGGATCTACCGATTATTTATTTATTTATTTATTTTTTTTCTTTCCTATGCAGTTTTTACTTTGCTTATACATTTTGTCTTTGTACAATCAGTTTGAAGTGTTGAGATTACAAGTTTATGTTAGATCCCTACTCTGGCCAGAGTGAAATCGGCAAGAGGGACAATCTGTGTTCACTGTCTGGTTGTTAGAGAAAGTGGTTGTATACCCTTCAAATATCCACTGAAGTGACACATTTCAGGTAATACACAGAGATGTAACAAATCTCCCCATAATTTCTGTCTGTTTATCTGCAGCCCTCTCTCCTCTCTATAGCCTTCAAAAACACACAGATAAAAGGCTATTTCTCAGCTTGAGCAGGCAGGGGGTGGGGATCTGACCTCACACACTGGATGGTACATAGAGGAGAGCTTGGACCATTTCCCAAGATTATATGGTGTTGGGATAACCTATCAGAAGTGACTAATGCAGATAGCAGAGGAAAAAGAAGACAGAAATCACACTTGGTGCTTTGGATTGATACTATAGAGCAGGGGCGTACTGACCATTTGGAAACTCGGGCACTGCTCGAGGGCCCGGGGTCAGTAGGGGGCCCCAAGAGATGCCCCTTGTACCTTTTTCATAGGCTTTTTTGAGTTTGGTCAAGGACACAGAGGCCCCATGATCCCCTATTTCCCGGGGGCCCCATGAGTTGTCAGTCCGCCCCTACTATAGATGGATATGCTTTGTTCATTTTAGAGGTTTACAACCACTTAAGGGAAATTAGTGTCTGCTGGTCAGTTATAGGTGTTCAATGTCTGGTGGTCAGTTATAGGGGGTTCAGTGTCTGGTGGTCAAAGGGGGTTCAGTGTCTGGTGGTCAAAGGGGGTTCAGTGTCTGGTGGTCAAAGGGGGTTCAGTGTCTGGTGGTCAAAGGGGGTTCAGTGTCTGGTGGTCAAAGGGGGTTCAGTGTCTGGTTGCCAGTTATAGGGGGTTCAGTGTCTGGTGGCCAGTTATAGGGGGTTCAGTGTCTGGTGGTCAGCTATAGGTGTTCAATGTCTGATGGTCAGTTATACGGGGTTCAGTGTCTGGTGGTCAGCTATAGGTGTTCAATGTCTGATGGTCAGTTATACGGGGTTCAGTGTCCGGTGGTCAGCTATAGGTGATCAATATTTGGTCAGTTATAGGAGGTTCAGTGTCTGGTGGCCAGTTATAGGGGGTTTAGTGTCTGGTGGCCAGTTATAGGGGGTTTAGTGTCTGGTGGCCAGTTATAGGGGGTTCGGTGTCTGGTGGTCTGCTATAGGTGATCAAAATTTGATGGTCAGTTGTAGGTGATCAATGACTGGTGGTCAGTTGTAGGTGATCAATGACTGGTGGTCAGTTGTAGGTGATCAATGACTGGTGGTCAGTTGTAGGTCATCAGTGACTGGTGGTCAGTTGTAGGTCATCAGTGACTGGTGGTCAGTTGTAGGTCATCAGTGACTGGTGGTCAGTTGTAGGTCATCAGTGACTGGTGGTCAGTTGTAGGTCATCAGTGACTGGTGGTCAGTTGTAGGTCATCAGTGACTGGTGGTCAGTTGTAGGTCATCAGTGACTGGTGGTCAGTTGTAGGTCATCAGTGACTGGTGGTCAGTTGTAGGTCATCAGTGACTGGTGGTCAGTTGTAGGTCATCAGTGACTGGTGGTCAGTTGTAGGTCATCAGTGACTGGTGGTCAGTTGTAGGGCATCAATGACTGGTGGTCAGTTGTAGGTCATCAGTGACTGGTGGTCAGTTGTAGGGCATCAATGACTGGTGGTCAGTTGTAGGGCATCAATGACTGGTGATCCGTGTCTGGAGGTCAGTTTTATAGGCGATCTTTGTCTGAAGGTCAGTTATAGGTGATCAATGTGAGTTTTCTGATTTGAGAAGGATTGTCTAATTCTTAAAACTACCATTTTATAAGTTCTTTTGTTATTTTATCTGAATGTGTGAATCTTCACTTTGCATGCAGCTACTTCTGAATTGAAGTGCAGGTATTACATTGTTTTTATTTACAACAGGAAGTGAGCAGAAATATCTCAAAAGTGAAGGGTAATATCCTTCTTGTCACCAAAGCAATGTCCCCATTTCTAAGCTTTCCCCTCTATTGCTGTTCTGGTGACAACTGTAAGATTTTGTATCTTCCCATCATTTGCTGTCTCAGTGACAATGATTTACTTTGACTTGCTTTACATACAGCGGTGTAAAATAAAAATGACAGCCAGCATGACACCTACAGGAAATGTTATAAAAGGGAACTATCCCATTGATCAGACCCATCTACCTGCCAGTAACTAATGCTCACCTCCTGTACTGTTATCCTTAGGAGAATGCATTAAACACCAAATTAGATTCCAATTATCTGCTTTTCAGACGGTAAAGCTGGCAAGGTCACCTTCCTGAAATGCAGAGGGTCCTGCGAACCTGAAAAACAGGATTAATTTATGGAGTCCATTAGCGCTGAGACACCATGCCGCACACGCGCTTATTATCATGAGAAAGTAGAGTGCTAAATTGAACAAGTGTTTAATTACAGCATGCATAGCTAGCACGGGCTCAGCCTCAACTCTTTGTCTTTTATCTCAAAACATTCACGCAGCAAGATGGTAGTTCATTAGCATGGCGGCTGTACCCTCTGCAGATGGTATGTAGGAGCCATAAACTGCGTGCAGTGCTCTGTATGGGGAGGGGGGCTCTTTGTTTTATACATACAAGTGTTTGTGTAATCTCTTAAATTACACCGAGTATGCGCAAGCTCAGTTTACATTCCAGCACACTACCTGTGTGTCGGGATGACTGCATTCCTGCGCATGCCCGTAAGCGACGTCATCCCGCGCTGGCCATTCAAAATGGACAAAGAGCAGCACCCAGAAGAAACTGAGGATAAGGTGCTGGCATCATTGAGGGACTTTCCTCGGACGTCAGACCGTTGTAGCAGAGGTAAGTATTTTTACCTTTAGTTCTGCCTTAAGTTGATCACTTACACACAAACAAAAATATAAAAAGACCATACATGCTCGGGGGGAGCCAGGAGCGCCGGCAAGGAACTGAAAAGAAGAGGATCGGGGCTGCTCTGTGCAAAACCACTGCAGAGAAGGTAAATATAGACATGTTTGGTATTTTAAAAAAGAAAAAAAGCTTTAGTGTCACTTTAAAGTCTATGGGACATGATTTTTCATTAAAGTCTTCGGCGGCCGACATATCGGTGCATCCCTAAATGCTACATTATATATATTCTTTTATAGATTTGAGTCACAGTGATCACAGCTTGGCTGTTTAGCGACTTTTTGGAAAGTAATGTCTATTTTCATAATAGTCACTGTGGATGAGCAGAAGGCTATGTGTAAACAGCTAAACACTTCTTGGATATCTAAAAGAGCCACAAGAATGTGACAAACGTCTCGCAGATATAGCAGCAGATGTTCCGGGCTCTTCATCACCTCCTTGAATGCGCAGGAGTGCGCTATCTAACCCAGCACCATCGCAGAGTTACATTATCACAGATATGACTGGCGTCTTGTGACATGAGCCAATTTGTACATTACATTCTTACTGCACTCAGAGTCTGAAAAAAATGCTATATGGGTGTACAGCAGTGGAGGCTCCTGCAAATTTGTGAGCTCCCTTGTTGGCGCCGGGATCTTTGCCAGTCTTTTTCTGAGTTCAGGATCTTCAGCCATCTTGATTGGCTGTGCCAGGGTCACATAATTCTCTTACATGCGATAAATTTGTACACTGAGCTGCTCATGATTTAGCAGGCAGGTAAAAAAACTTAATTGTAGAATAGACATAGCATGTCTCTTCTGCAATAAAAAGTCTGCCTGGTTGCCCTTTTTTTTCATTTTCACTTAAAATTTAACTTTTAAAGTGGTTGTAAAACTTAGACATGAGATATAAGCAAAGCATATCCCTAGTGTATGTGTCTCAATCCAGAGCACTAAGTGTCATTTCTGCCTGCTGCCTCATTCCTTTGCTATAAGCATGAGTCACTTCTGACAAGCTTTCCTGACACCAAGAGAAAAATGGTGACAGGGAAGGCACAGACTGTGATTGGCAGCCTTAGCTCTATTCCTGTGTGCTGTGTGAAGGGGGTTGTCACTTCCCTCCAATCCGCTTTCTTACTGATGTAACTTCAGCTCTCCGCCCCCTGCTTTTCAGAGCTGAGAGATCCTGTGTAAGGCTAGGTTCACATCTCCACATTCCTGCGGGCCCTGCTTTGCGCGGGCATGAGAGCCCATTCATTTGAATGGACTCCTGTGCTCCAGGACACGCAGGGAAAGAAGTCCCTGCACTTCTTCGGAAAACGCAGCCCGCACGGGAACCTCAGTTCCCAATACGGTTGCGATTTCCAGTGCGGGCGGCGTGCCATTAGAACTAATGGCACCGCCCGCGGGTCTGCATTCCTCTGTGCGGTTGGTGGATTTTTGTGCGGATCCGCAGTGGCACCACCCGCACAGATGTGAACCTAGGGGTAAATTCTGCAGGGATGTAGGGGAAAGACGATTGTGTATATATACAGGTTCAATTTATGTGGGAGGATTTCTTTCTGTGTATCACCTGAGGCCAGTCACTTCACTGGGTATATTTAAGAGTTTACAGCCACTTTAGGTACATAACCTGGATACACGTGGCATTCTGCGGTAGTTCTTGCTGATGCACCTGATAAAGGTTCTAACCCATCTCCACCCTATCCAACACTGCTAAACATGGATTGACTGAGGTCCATCTTAGAGTGAAGGATGACGGCTGTATTCTGTTCAATGCAAAACACACTTGAATGTCACTTCCGAATGACAGCTATAATGACCAGTCAGGAGCTAGTTATGCAATAGGCATCACTGCATTAGGATCACTCGATGGTGGGAGCTGATTTTGGAGGGAGGGGGCCACATCTTTCATTATGGTTGACCTGACTTGAAATTGGTGTAAACATTTTTCATACTAACATTCATAAATGTCATTACAGTCACCAGAGTGCGGTCACAGGGTTTCCTGACACTTTCCTTCAACGTGGTGACAAAGGACCTAAAGAAACTGGGCTACACCAACAGCTCCTATGATCCTCCAAACCCAGCGATGACACCCCACTATTAACAATCTACTCCATCCTAATAACAAATCAAGATACTGTATTCAAAAGAACTGCTGAAATCATTACTTTTAACCCGCTGATTATTTTTCTTTCATTCTCTGCATGGAGAGGGGAACCAGTGTGAGATCTTGGATGATACACCCACATAAACTGTGTTTCTGTGCCCATCATCTTCACTACACAGCAGGAGCAGAGCAGGAAAACCTCCCATTGCCTTACAGGAGCCAAGCTGTTATTTTTCCAAATATGCTATGACTGTTGATGAGGAAGAGAGATCATGCACTGGAGTTAAAGTCTTCATTTTGTTTCTTGGCAGCCAAAGGATTGGGAACACCTTAAATGAACAGGTCATTCTTGAGAAGGGTCTGTGCCTTTTTCCACCAATCACAGTTCTGTGTTGGCAGCATTTTTGTGCTTTGAACTGAGATATCAAGCTACATCGGCCTTGATAACACCACTATTCTTTGAAGAATTGATAGGCTTTACTGAGACTACAAGATGGTAGACATTGAAGAAAACCTCTACTTTATTTTTATATACTGTACAATTCTTTCTACACATTCTAAAAAGGGATTTTGTCATTTGCAGAAGATCCTATCTTTTATGTCTGTGGTGTGTCAGAGGCCACTCTGACTTTTTAGAGATGTCCCACAATGCAATTCTTCAGTAACCGTTCTAAAAAGGTAAAGATGAGAGGGGAAGGGTGGACGCAGGTTTATAAATGCAGGGTAAGAAGTCACCCTAAAGTCAAGCTATGCTGTGCTCATGCAAGGTAAACGGGTTCACTTTAATACAGGTCTTTCCAGCAGGATACGTACCTTTCTTTTATTTCTGCATTTTGTTACCTCGACACAGAGAATGCAATAAATGGGCGGCACAGTAGCTTAGTGGTTAGCACGTCTGCCTTGCAGTAAATGGATCATGGGTTCGATTCTCGACCATGGCGCCTCCTGCATGGAGTTTGCATGATCTCCCTGTGCTTGCGTAGGTTTCCTCCGGGTGCTCCGGTTTCCTCCCACACTCCAAAGACATGCTGGTAGGTTAATTGGCCCCTGTCTAAATTGTCCCCTGTATGTGTATGTATGAATGTAAGTTAGGGGCCTTAGGTTGTACACCCCTTGAGGGTTAGGGACTGATGTGAATGTACAATATATATTATCAAAGAAATAGTGCAGCGCTTAAATCAATAGTCCTCAGTTATTCCCGATCAGTGGATGTTCCTCAATACGGAATGTAAGAAATGCCCACTCACCGGAACCACACTTGATACAGTGCAGTGTATAATAGTTATTCCCTGGTGTCACTGGAAGTGTACATCTGGTTCAGCCCTTGGAAGAGTATCCCTCTTTAGATCAGACAGGTCCAGGGTCACAGCAAATAAGGCTCCGACACAGAGTTCCCCTTAAGGGATGTGTGGGTGTTACTTTTGCAGCAAATAGAAACCTCCCACTCTGGATGGAATCGGAGTAACACAGCTTCTGAAAAAAAGGGGGTTCTCCCCATGCGGGGTCAAAGCAAAGAGATGCCCATGGTGTGATAACGTTTGGATAAAGCAAATTTTATTTGAAAGGACAAAGGATGCATCCAGTAAATAGCAATAGGAACGGCAGATGACAGTAAAACACTAACCGTCCCTAGAGGGAAATGGCCGCCGGAGCTCCACGATGCTCAGACGGCGTGACGTCAATGGCGCGAGCAGGCTCCTCCTTACGCGTTACGTGCCACGCACATCGTCAGAGGGAGAGCCGTATTGAGGAACATCCATTGATCGGGAATAACTGAGGACTATTGATTTAAGCGCTGCACTATTTCTTTGATATTATTTATTGAGGTTTTACTGGTTGCCTTGAGTGTACAGCTGCTGAACTGATTAGCGCTCACTTTTTTACTTTGTTTACCTATTTTGTACAATATATGTAAAGCGCTGCGTAAATTGACAGCGCTATATAAGTACCTGAAATAAATAAAGTGATTGTAATATCTTCTTTTTTTTTTAAATAACAGGTTTATACTTATCTGCTCTGTGCAATAGTATAGCACAGAGAGTTTCTGATCCTCCTCTTCATGGGTCCCCTGCTGGCGACCTGACTCCTCCTCTTCAGGGGCACCTGTGCGGGTTTGATCCCGATGCTTGCTGCCTGAGTTCATAGACACCGACAGCATGGCTCGGGCCCGCTCATACTCCCTCCTCATTAAATTTGACTGACGGCAGCAGGAGCCAATGGCTACTGCTGCTGCTTGTCAGTCCCTGTGTGACGAGGGAGAGAGGAGAGAAGACTGCAGCCGAGCACAGTGTTGGATCAAGTGAGAGCTCAGGTCAGTATAGGTGGGGTGAGGGGGGGTGATATTGCTACCTAAACATTTTTTACCTTAATGTCGGGAATGCATAGAGGTAAAAAAGGCTTTAGAACCACTTTTAAGGTTAAAAAAAAATTTAGACTTTAGAACTACTTTAGTTCTTGACGGATCCTGACCTGTCAGCTGTCTGACTGTGCATTCCACCTTCCAGTTCCTGTCTGTGTGTGGTCAGACATACCTGGCCTTGACACTGCAGCAAAAGTGTCTGTCCCACAAAAAGTAAGAATAGCTGAAACGGTGTGTGGAGGGAGGGAGACTATAAATATTACGCGTTAGCCAGTTGGTCATCCAGGGTTCCATCGTATGGACTCAGATGTTGTTTGGATCATACATCTTGTTCAGTTTGACATGCCTGTGTTATTATGTCCATTGTGAGTATGATACCTATTTTGTTTCTTCATTAAATTATTTTAAATGATAATGCACTAGGTCGGTGCGCCCTTTTTCTGTTAATCCATTTGTATCCAGTGTATTTGGACCACCCCGGTCTGTTGAGGGCAGCAAGTAGTGCATATTCCAGAAAATTCCAGAACATTCCTATTGGGTCTACTGAGTCCTTTCCTAGCGCAGGAGTAAAGTGTTTGTTGTGTTGGATTAATCAAATTGTCATACCTTGTTTAATGTTGAAAGCATTTTTGTTATATCTGTTCAATAAGTGTAAAACAAAATTTGTTGCTCCTGCTAGAAATCCTATATGTTGGTAACTTTCTGACGCTGCAGTTACGTTCTGCTGTCTCTGAGGTCTACAATACAATACACAAGTGCATTGTCACCCTAGGATAGGAAATGTGTGTCTGTCAAGATCACCAGGTCAAAATAAAGGAAACATTCTAAAAAAAAAAAAAAAAAAAAAAAAGAAATGCAGCGACCGCATTTAATGGCTGGTTAGTTACACTATATTTCAGTTGTATTTAGATATGCTTTAAAAGTGAAGTATGGCCACAGCTATTGCCAGCTATCAGCTGATGGAATAGAGTCGGCTCTGGAAGGAACCCAACAATCTCTGCCTGGCTGCCTTATTGACAGCTGTCTCCAGCTCTCAGTGCACAGCCAAAGCCAGCTGTGCCCACCACCTACGCAGTACTCCGGTGAGAGCGGAGAATGACAGTTGCTTGAGCAAGAGCTGAGCAATCAGCGGTCTTGTGATTGTTCAGTTTTCGGTCTTAGATCCAACGTGGGACAGCTGAAACATCACAGATACTGCATCATAGAGGTGAGTATGGATGTTTATTTTTTCCATAAATCCATACTTCTCCTTAAAGTGGAGCCCCACCCAAAAGGGGAAGTTCCACTTTAAGGACTGGTCCCCCCTCCCTGTGAGGAATTGAAGCCTTGGGGAAGCAGGTACCCAATTTTGACAGGTATATGCTCCCACTTTTGCACCAACCGTCTAGGTGATTGGAAACGGGAGTTCTACAACCCCACTCCACCCCCACCCCCCAGTCTTCTGACACATCCCAAAAGATTGCAAGCCCATTCACAATGCACAGCACTGCTCAGGCATGCGCAGCGATCACCCGACTGAAGCTGCAAGCTGTCACAGCCGGGTGCCCACACTTAAGATGCCGGGGACAGAGAATGGTCGGTGAACCTGTCTGGGGCAAGCACACCTCTGGATCCTGGGACAGGTGAATGCTGTTTTTTAAAACTCAGCAGTTACATTATTCAGTGCATTTACAATATACTCCAGTTATCACAGAAACACAACGGGTGTTACACCAACCTCAGTGCTTGAACTGTTCTGACATGTTGTCACAGTACTGCAGACTTCTTTTAAACTTCAATAGGTTATCACCATTTTCTTTTTTCAAGCGCTCAAGTTGAATTTGTTTTAACCTCCTCGGCGGTATGATTCTTTCCGATTTTTTTGTGCTGAAAGCGGTACCATTTTTTTGCATGGAAATATGTAGTTTTTTATTGTAGGCTGTAATTTTTAGGAATAACTCACTGAAATCTGTCCGAACAAGAGTCTAGTAAACATCCCGGGTAGGATAAAATTTGAAACACGAAATCATAAATTATAATTTAATAAATAATCATAAAAAATAATATAATAATAAATTTAATTCAATAATATAATCAAACCAAAAACACTGAAATTTGAAATACAGAGGCAAATTCGCACATCACTGAGCAAAGTCGCAAAATCATTTTCAGTGTCTGATGACGAATTTCCCCCACGAATCATTATCACTCAATTCTGCAAGTGGTTCTGATTTACTATCACTGTTCTCTAGCCGGTCTAAAACCGCTTTTGACGTAAAGTAACGCTTTTTGGACGCCATGGACTTTTCTAAGTTTCCAGGCAGAAAGAACATTCAAAATAGAGGCAGGGCACAGGACAAAGCACTCGGGACAAAATGTATGTGAAATGCATTGAAACAGCAATGACAGCAAAAAAGACATTTTTTTAAAATTTCAAATTTCTCCCGTACGTCCCGACGTCACAGGGACCGGAACACAGAAGCCGGATGCCGGCATCGGCTGGAGGAGATGGCCGGGGATGCTGCAGGGGACACATCGCGGGAGCGAAGGACAAGGTAAGTGCTGCAGGGACCCCCAGAGCAACGCCGCATGGTAAGCCCAAGTGTAGCTCGGGGTTACCGCTCTTGGTATAGAAATTATACCCCGAGCTACACTTGGGAATACTGCTAAGGAGGTTAATGAGACATGAGATGAATCCATTGCACATTGTGTTCCCGCAGATATCAGGAAACAGCATGGCATAAAGAACTTGTTCATCATAAAAGAAACACAACCTACATCTTCACCACGTATCTTATGGTTATGTGCTGCTTAGCTGTGAAGATTCATTGCAAGCTATAGTTCATTTTAATGTGTGAACCCACTTATACAAGGAGTCCACTGGGAGATGAAAACACTAGAGCAGCCATTCTTAACCAGGGTCCTTTGGATTCATCCAGAGGTTGCTAGGAGTATCTTGAGCTGCAGCTAATTGATGGTACCTGCATAGTTTTCAGGATTGTTTTCCACTGGTCATTAATGACTTGGTTTTAGTAGGGGTTTCCCCATAACTGGAAAATATTATCTTAACTGTGTGGTCATCTGATCACTCAAAATATTCTCCTAATCATACAGTTTAGGACATAGGCTTGATATTTATAGACCCCAGGGTTATGTATAGGCTGTTATCTACATATCTACAGGGGATTTGACATGGCAAAGCTTTTGATGACATATCTCTTGGGCATCCACCTATACCCCTACCCCACTTTGTGAGTCCTGCGTTTTTTGCTAGTGTCCTAAGGTGATGAACCTATTCACCCTTATGGAGAAGTCACCTTTAGCATAACCAGTTGTTATTTTACTTTGGATTCTTCAGTCAACTGTATTGCCTTCTAATACAACAATAGAAGCAGTGCATCTGGATCGGTGCACCTTGGTTAAACCACAGAAGCTGTACCCAGACCCCAAACTGTGGCGATGGACTGTAATGTTGCTTCTGGAACTGAATCCTGCTTGGGCTCTCTCCTTGGTTTTAAAGCCTAAACATTTGTTTGCCTTTTGTACATTCCTTGCATTACAGTAACAAATGTTTAGGTTAATGTATCGCCCCCTCACTCGTCTTACTTACCTGAGCCCTCAATTGATCCAGCACAGTGCCCGTCTCCGGCAGCAGCTTTTCCGCACTCTCACAGGCTTGGCTGAGAGCAACGGGTGCCATTGGTTCCTGCTGCTGTCAGTCAAATTCTGTGACACGGGAGTAGGACTCAGCCTCACCGTCTGTGTCAATGGACACAGGCAGCGCGGCTCGCGGTCGAGCACATAGGTTTGCCACCATAGGAACAGGTTTCCAATGGTGGCACACCAAGAAGAGGAGGAGCCAGGAGCGCCAGTGGTAGACCCGAGAAGAGGAGGTTCGGGGCCACTCTGTACAATTCCATTGCACAGAGCAGGTAAGTATATACCTTTTTTTGTTATTTTAAAAATAAAATTTTTAGACTTTACAAACACTTTAAGGGTTCTTCCAGGGTGCAAATGTTGAGAAAGGTCATCAGTACAATAGAATTGTAGTGGGGTTTTATATTTGGCATTTTTCCCTTTATTGGAGTCTTTGTCTGCTCTGGCATTCTGGTGTCTTGCTGTCAGTTCTGTTTCTCTGAGTCAGAAAGGACAGTTGCTTAGTGGATTGGGGTGAGTTAGTTGTGTTGCCAGTAATCTCAGATGTGTGGGATTGGTGCCAGGACCTGAGGTTTAATTATCCTCACCAACCCAGTGCTGAGTTCACTTGTTGACATATAACCTCAGGCTGCAAATTAATAACCCGCTAATTCCCAATCACAAGTCACTTACTTACTGTTCAGTTTACTTGTCTCAAATTACAGTCATGGCCGAAATTGTTGGCACCCTTGATATTTTTCCTGAAAATCAAGTATTTCACACAAAAAAGGTATTGCATTAACACATGTTTTGCTATACACATGTTTATTCCCTTTGTATGTATTGGAACAAATATAAAACAGAGGCAGAAAAGCAAATATGACATAATGTCACACAAAACCCCAAAAATGGGCTGGACAAAAGTATTGGCACCCTTAACTTAATATTTGGTTGCACACCCTTTGGAAAACATAACTGAAATCAGTCGCTTCCTATAACCATCAATAAGCTTCTGACACCTCTCACCCGGAATTTTGGACCACTCTTCCTTTGCAAACAGCTCCAGGTCTCTCTTATTGGAAGGACACCTTTTCCCAACAGCAATTTTAAGATCTCTCCACAGGTGTTCAATGGGATTTAGATCTGGGCTCATTGCTGGCCACTTCAGAACTCTCCAGCGCTTCTTTGCCATCCATTTCTGAGTGCTTTTTGACGTATGTTTGGGGTCATTGTCCTGCTGGAAGACCCAGGATCTTGGACGCAAACCCAGCTTTCTGACACTGGGCCCTACAGTGCGACCCAAAATCCTTTGGTAATCCTCAGATTTCATGATGCCTTGCACACAGTCAAGGCACCCAGTGCCAGAGGCAGCAAAACAACCCCAAAACATCATTGAACCTCCACCATATTTTACCGTAGGTACTGTGTTTTGTTCTTTGTAGGCCTCATTCCGTTTTCGGTAAACAGTAGAATGATGTGCTTTACCGAAAAGCTCTATCTTGGTCTCATCTGTCCACAAGACGTTTTCCCAGAAGGCTTTTGGCTTACTCAAGTACATTTTGGCAAACTGTAGTCTTGCTTTTTTATGTCTCTGTGTCAGCAGTGGGGTCCTCCTGGGTCTCCTGCCATAGCGTTTCATTTCATTTAAATGTCGACGGATAGTTCGCGCTGACACTGATGCTCCCTGAGCCTGCAGGACAGCTTGAATGTCTTTGGAACATGTTTGGGGCTGCTTATCCACCATCCGGACTATTCTGCGTTGCAATCTTTCATCAATTTTCCTCATCCGTCCACGACCAGGGAGATTAGCTACAGTGCCATGGGTTGCAAACTTCTTGATAATGTTGCGCACTGTGGACAAAGGCAAATCTAGTTCTCTGGAGATGGACTTGTAACCTTGAGATTGTTGATATTTTGCCACAATTTTGGTTCTCAGGTCCTCAGACAGTTCTCGTCTCCTCTTTCTGTTGTCCATGCTTAGTGTGGCACAGACAGACACACAATGCAAAGGTTAAGTGAACGTCTCTCCTTTTTATCTGCTTTCAGGTGTGATTTCTATATTGCCCACACCTGTTACTTGCCCCAGGTGAGTTTACAGGAGCATCACATGCTTGTAACATTCTTATTTATCCGCAGTTGTGAAAGGGTGCCAATACTTTTGTCCAGCCCATTTTTGGAGGTTTGTGTGACATTATGTCGAATTTGCTTTCTTTCCTCCCTTTTTTTGTTTTGTCCCAATACACACAAAGGGAATAAACATGTGTATAGCAAAACATGTGTTAATGCAATACGTTTCGTGAGAAATACATGATTTCCTGGAGAAATATCAAGGGTGCCAACAATTTCGGCCATGACTGTATATAATGGCATCCACACTGGCAGCTGTTGCATCTCCCAGGATGCTTTACAGTGCGATTTGTAATTCAAATATTAATTTTAACCTGTGAAATGGACTCTGGCATCCCAATGGTGTACCTCTACAGTTCCCAGGAAGCTCTGCTGTGCATGGCTTAAAGTGAATAAACGTATCTATGTCAGCATCCTGCGAACCAACCTGTCATTCACTCAGGCCACTTTGTTCTGGGGCAGAAAAGCTGAATCTGTTCAGTTTTCCTGCCAGAAAAATGACTGCTCTAGAACTGGTATACAGCACACAGACTGATCTATGACACTTCCTACATAGGTGTTGTGCTTTGTGGTAGATCCCCTTCAAAGGTCCGTCCATCCAAAAACTGATATTTTAGTGTTTATTAGATTCTGGGGAGTTGAAAGAGAAGTTTGAGAATTTAAAAAAAAAATACTCACCTAGATGGCTGCAGAATTGATCCCAGCTACATCTGTCCCCCGATGGCTCTACACCAAGAACTGAGCGATCAAAGACTGGTAATTGCTGAGCTCTTGGTCTTCAGCCTGCAGAGAGACGGTGAATGTCAGTCACCGGCTCTTTGCTCTGCCCCTCCAGCACATAATGGAACTCCAAGCTGTGGAGGGTCAGAAGAAGCTGCTCATTGAGAGGCTGAGCCAGCTGCCAGTCAGATCCTAACATTAAAGTTGGGATCTTTCCAGAGCTTGGAGTGGCACTGGGACCTCAGCCAACAGCGTACTTTACCCCACTATTGGCTAAAAATGGATCACAGGAGTGCAGAACTAAGTGCACTCCTGTGACTTATAGGGGAATCAAAGCTAAAAGAGCTTTGGCCCTACTGCTCCTTTAAACTAACTGACTGTTATATCTTGGGGTGTTGATGAGATCTCTGATTTCCCAGGTCTGTGTACCTGCTGTGCCCATTATGGAAGCTTTCCAACATTCGTGCTGGGTTTATTCTTGTTATATTTTATAGAATGTTAAAGGAGGAGCTGTGACAGAAAGGTTGGCAGGAACACCTAAATCTCATAGGACAGAGTCAGGAATTCCATTATTGAGATCTCTCTGTTAGAGTATCCAGGACGTATATAAGACACCAGGGACTGGCTAAGCTTTTTATGCTCCACCTGTAAATTTTTATGCTCCACTTGTAAATAAATAAATACTTTTGCGGGAACCAACCCTTTAAATGGCAACTGCAGGACTTTTAAAATGTTCCCAGTGTGGCTGCCTTTTCTCATGCATAAGGGATCTGTACAGTTTTTACCTGTGCTGCACATGGCCTTAGAAGTGTTTTTGTTTTTTACATTGTGTGTTGTTGTCATATGTCATTTTCTATAATGTTACTACAGAAAAGTGTTTGTATGAATGTATTTCTCTTTTTTGAAAATAAAATCAAAATGTTTCATTCCAACTAGACATGGATGAATCAATTCTATTCTGAGAGCTGACTGGCTAAAAAAAGAAACCATTTTCACCCTATTGATTAAGTAAAGCAAATGAACAAGAAAAGAGGGTGAATTGCTCTGTTATACTTGCATCACTGGCCTGCATCCTTATAATGCTGTTTTTTTGCCTTTGCTTGTGACTAAGTGCACTAAGGCATGTACAGGTGTGTGACAAAAACACAAAATGGGACCGGCTCGCTAAGCAATAACATGAGCAATTAAGCAAACGGAGCAGCAGGTCTACCATACCTGTACCCTATGCCATCAGATGATGATGAACCTTCTATACAGGGAAGGTTCATCCCTATCATTGGAGTCTGCCTTCTAAGCACCAGCGTTTGTGTGATGACAGCACTTTCAGCCTCACCCTGCACAGAATTTTTCTGGTACAATAGTTTTATTTGAGAAATAATAAAGCGCAAACTGAACAGGTAAGTCCCATGTAGGGGATTAAGACAATTAGAAAAATGTGATTACAGAGGTAGTACATTGTTGAGAATATCCACAGCAAAAGAGCAGCAGCATCCGGCAACGGAAGTGAAAATGGGTGTCAGGGCACCATGGCCAAGGGCTAAACAAAACAAGGAGGGTGAGATTTCCTATCCTTTGGTGTAGGGGAAAAATTTAAATAAGTGGGGAGAGTAAAGTAGAAAAAAAAAGGAGGGTGGGAGGGAGAAATTAAATGGGGGGGAGGTTGTTGGGCAAGGGTAGGTGGGAGAAAGGAGAAGAAAGTGAGGAGAGAAAAGGCAGAAAATAGTTGGGAGGAAGAAAAGCAGGACTAGGTAGAGAAAGAAGTTACCTGCAGGTTAGATGGTGGTCTAGAATACCCAGACTGGTCAACAATCAGAAACAGACTTCATGAGGATAACCTGAGGGCCCAACGTCCTCTAGTGGGCCCTGTGCTCACTGCCCGGCACCATAGAGCCAACAGAATTGGCAGATCTGCCAATGGCGCCCTGTGCTTTTTACAGATGAGAGCAGATTCCCCTTGAGCACATGTGACAGACGTAAAAGGGTCTGGATAAGTTGTGGAGAACGTTCTGTTGCTCATGTGGGGAGAGTATGCAGGCAGTTCCTGGAGGATGAAGGAATTTATACCATTGAATGGCCCCCACGCTCGCCTGACCTAAATCCAATAGAATACCTCTGGGAGATCATGTTCCGGTCCATCCGACACCACCAGGTTGCATCTCAGACTGTCCAGGAGCTCAGTAACGCCCTGGTCCATATCTGGGAGGAAATACCCCAGGACATCATCCGTCGTCTCATTAGGAGCCTCCCCCAACGTTGTCAGGCATGCATACAAGCACGTGGGGGCCATACAAACTACTGAGTAGCATTTTGAATTGCTGCAATGAAATTTCAGCAAAATGGACTAGCTTGCTGCATAATTTTTTTACTTTGATTTTCAGGGTGTCTTTGAATTTTGTCCTCTGTAGGTTGATAATTTTCATTTCCATCAAACAATGGGGCATCCTTACGTTCTTAACACATTACCCAGTCCAGATCAGTATAGGTATCCAGCAGGAGATTTTTCCCCATTGAGATCTGAGGTGTTTGCAAAGTGTTCCTTTAATTCTTTGAGATAGATAGATATATATATAATCTTTTGAAGCATTTGATGTGACCAATTTGCATTCTGCACGTTTCAGCAAAGTAACGTCTGATGAGGTAGATGCTTGGTATTAATGTAGCCCTATCATATCAGGATTTATGAATTATATGTGGAGTTTGAAAGCTGGGTTGTATGAAAAGGGCAGTTTCTGGTCAAGAAGAGTCAGACTCAACAGCCTTTCATCAAATGTATATTCCTTCTAAATGGTTTTATAATGGTCCATTACAGCCTGTTGGGGATTTTGCTAGTGGCTTTTTGTCATAGCAAGTTGACGACGGCTTAAATAAAAGCCTCTGCTTAAGGCTGGCATATGACGTGTATCAGTGCTCTGGCTTGCCAAACTTCTATTTAGGTATATTTTTGTATTACTAGGATAAATATATATATAAACCTGCGCTAATAAGAACCACAATAGATAATCAAAAATGAGGTGTAAAACATATAGCAGCTGAACACAAAAACCTTGATACTAGGCAATCAACAATAAATACATAAAAGTGCAGCGCTTAAAAAGTTACAAATAATCATAAGAAAACAGTGAAAAAATGTGTCAAAAAAATAGTCCATCCAGAAATAAAAGAAGTCCCAGAGGCTGTGAGGAATCAAAAGAAATCCAAGGACAGTTGTCATGTCACCAACCACTACTACAGAAGGCTTACCAGAAAGGCATGACCCCCTGTTAAGAGTGGTCAATCCTGCTTTGTTAAACAATCCAGAAAGCTGGACAATCCTCCAGATCACCAAAACAGCAGATAAGGATCTTCCAAACAATGGACCTTAACCATTTGCCGCCCTCCCTATAGCCGAATGGCAGGCGGCAAATGTCATCAGCGTTCCGGGTGGACACCATATGGCGTCCTCGCGCAGATTGCGCTCCTGACCAATCACAGCAGGTCACATGACAGTTGTATACAATGGATGGCTTCATTCATGCCATCCATTGTATACTAGTGTCTAGCTGTGAATGGTCACAGCTAATCACATGCACATGTCATGTGATTAGCTGTGGCCAAATCACAGCTAAGCACAAAAAAAAAAAAAACCTGAATGAATCAATGTCATTCAGGTAAATGCTTGCTTATAGCAAAGTAATTCTTTGCTATAAGCAAATTGTGTAAAAAAAAAAAAATACTGATCACTTCCCCAAAGTAGTACAATGTTACTATGGTAACATTGTACTACTTTGGTCATAGTGAAATATGAAAAAAAAATCTTTAAAAAAATAAATATATATATTTTTTTCATACTGTCACCAGTCAGTGTCCCTGATCACCGCCATGCCAGTTATATGATGACGCTGTACTGCACTGGTGACAGTATATTAAAAAAAAATAGTGAAACTAATTTTTTTAATTTTCTGAAAAATTATGACAAAAAAAATACAACTTCAAAAAACTCGCCATGCCTCTTATGAAGTACGTCGGACCGTCTACTCTGCAAAAAGGGGTCATTTGGGGGATATCTGTACTGTTCTGACATTTGGGGGATATCTGTCCTGTCCTGACATTTGGGGGATATCTGTCCTGTCCTGACATTTGGGGGATATCTGTCCTGTCCTGACATTTGGGGGGTATCTGTACCGTCCTGACATTTGGGGGATATCTGTACCGTCCTGACATTTGGGGGATATCTGTCCTGTCCTGACATTTGGGGGATATCTGTACCGTCCTGACATTTGGGGGATATCTGTACCGTCCTGACATTTGGGGGATATCTGTCCTGTCCTGACATTTGGGGGATATCTGTCCTGTCCTGACATTTGGGGGATATCTGTACCGTTCTGACATTTGGGGGATATCTGTACCGTTCTGACATTTGGGGGATATCTGTACCGTTCTGACATTCTTGGACCTCAAGAAATTAGATTGGCTGTCAGTACTTCAGGATTCATCAATTTTCAGATCTATACCATAGTTTGTAAACTCTATAACTTTCCTACAAACTAAATAATACATCCTAATTTGGGTTATTTTCACCAAAGACATGTAGCAGAATACATCTCGGCCTAAATTTATGAAGAACAATTATTTATTTGCAAACGTTTATAACAAAGAACGAAAAACTTTTTTTTTCAAAATTTTTGGTCTTTTTTTTGTTAATTTAGCAAAAAATAAAAACCCCGGCGGTGATTAAATACCACCAAAAGAAAGCTCTAGTTGTGTGAAGAAAATGATAAAATTTTAGTTTGGGTACAATGTTGTATGACCGCACAATTGTCATTCAAAGTGTGAGAGCGCTGAAACGTGAAAACTGGCCTGGGCAGGAAGGTGTAAAATTTCCCGGTATTGAATTGGTTAATTAGGGTAGCTAAACCATTCAGGATAAAGATTGGACTCTTAGGCAGGCCGTTTATCGGCCGATAAACGAAAAATCGGTCGTTGCTGCCACCAATGCTGACGAAAAAACGTCCATTTTTTTTTGTGGACTTTCCAGCATGACCGATAAAAAGAAATGAGAAGATCCCACTAACAGCGTGAATATCGATTTTTCGTTCGGCCGATAAACGACCCGTCTATGGCCTGCATTAGTGGAAAATATGCAAAGAAAGAAAGCTGCACATAGTGTAAAACCATAATCACAACATTTATTTAACGTATGGTTGCACTCATATGTAAGCAAACATCATTAGGCATTGATTGGCAAAAACATTTCCAAAATGACCGCCGGCCGTTTTTGCCTGCAGCCACACACACACGCTAGTGCGCATGCGTGAATGGCCGGCAGCCATTTTGGAAACTGAAAAATTTGGATTTTTGTTGCATTGTTTGGAAGATCCTTATTTGCTGTTTTGGTGATCTGGAGGACCCAGGGAAGGAGAGATAACTGGCTAGTCTGACAGTGCATTGTTTACACTGATAAACAGGGTACTGATTGTCATAGCAGCCCCATTAGTGCCCATCATTGCAGCTTATCAGTGGCCTTCAGTGCTGCCTCAGTGCAACCTCATTAGTGAAGAAGAAAAATTACTTATTTGCTAAATTTTATAACAGAAACAAAAAATACATTTTTTTTCATTTGTTTAGAGAAAAATATAACCCCCAGTGGTGATTAACCACTTCACAAATGCGTTATAGCCGAAAGACGGTTACAGTGTAGTTGTCCAGTTCTGGGAGGGCATCATATGACGTCCTCCCAGAACACGCCCTCCCAGCGGTATGCACCTAGCGCTGTCCATGATCACTGTGTCCTACGGACACAGCTGATCACATGATGAGGTAAAAGGCCAATCACAGCGGCCTTTTACCACGTGATCAGCTGTGTCCGATGACACAGCAGATCACCACGTAAATACAGTTGCCGGTTATCGGCAGCACTTCCTTCACGCTGTCACAGCATGAGGAACGTACTGCTGATAATTGGCAAATGTCACAGAGGATATCTGCACTGATCATCAGCCGTGCCACCGAGCAGTTATGCCCATCAGTGCTGCCAGTCAGCGCCACCCATCAGTGTCACCTATCAGTGCCATCCATCAGTGCCCATCATTGCTGCATATCAGTTCGGCATCATCAGTGCCTCCTCATCATTGCTCACCAGTGCCACCTCATCAGTGCAGCCTATCAGTGCTGCTTGTCCGTGCCACCTCATCAGTGCCCATCAGTGCAGCCTCATCAACGCACATCAGTGAAGGAGAAAAATTACCTGTTTGCAAAAGTTTATAATAGAAACAAAGAGAAACTATTTTTTTTTTTCAAATTTCTTGCTCTTTTTTTGTTTAAAAAATTAAAAATAAAAAAACCCAGTGGCAATTAAATACCACCCAAAGAATGCTCTATTTGTGTGAAAAAAAAATGCTAAAAATGTCCTATGGGTACAGTGTTCCATGTCCACGCAATTGTCATTCAAAATGTGACAGCGCTGAATGCTGAAAATTGGTGGCCTGGGCAGGAAGGGGGTAAAAGTGCCTGGTAGGCAAGTGGTTAAATACCACCAAAAGAAAGCTATATCTTTCTTAAAAAAAAAAAAAAGATACACATTTCATTTGGCTACAGTGTTGCATGACCGCTTAATTGTCATTCAAAATGTAACAGCACTGACATCTGGCTTGGGCAGCAAGGGGGTGATAGTGTTCGGTATTGAATTGGTTAAAACCCAACCCTAGGCACAATGGCTGCATTACTCCCCTCCTCTCCAGCAATGATGCTTCGAGTAAGTCCTTTCTGCTGTTAGATGTCCTCAGTCATCCTGATTGAATAATGCCCTCAAAGCATCTTGTGAATGAGGGCATTACTATAGACCCACTGTGACGGGAGTCACTTTGGGTGGGGGGCCCATGGAACACAGCTCACTTTGGAGAGGTGGGGAAACCCCTGTCTCAGCTCCCCATATCCCTCTTATGTGTAAGTCACCCTGTGCCTGTTAGGGGTGCAGGGTGATATGTCATAATATTGTGTAGACATGTATAGGTGGGGTGGGGTTTGTTCATTGTTTAATGCCATGTGGTTGTATCTCATTGTTCTATTGTGTGTCTTTTAGAGATGAGCGAATCGAAGTAGCCGAAGTGGAATTCGAGTCGAATATCGGAAAAATTTCGATTCGCGCCGAATCCGAAAAATAGCCTACTTCGGAAGCGCGAATCGAAATTTTTCCGAAAATGGCGGCGGACATGTGCGGCGACGGTGCGGGGATGTCTGGGAAGGCGCGCTGACCCATAATGCATTCCTCAATGACATGTGATCGCATCAGCCAATCAGCAGCCAGCCAGCCAGCACTGTGTAATGGTCGAGCTATAAATAGCGGCCATTTTGGAATTCTTAATTTGCCTGCAGTCATTGAACAGAGGCAGACCGCTCTGTATTAGGGACAGAGTTAGGGCCACAGAAACGATACTTGGGGACAGAGAAACGTTACTTAGGGACAGAGAACCATTACTCGGGGACACAGAATTGTTAGTGAGGGCCACAGAATCGTTACTTAGGGACAAAGAAACGCTAGTTAGGGCCACAGAATTCTTACTCAGGGACAGACAGAATTGCTACTGAGTGCCAGAGAATTGTTACTTAGGGCCACAGAAACGTTATTAGGGCCACAGAATTGTTACTCAGGGACAGACAGAATTGTTACTGAGTGCCAGAGAATTGTTACTTAGGGCCACAGAAACTTTAGTTAGGGCCACAGAATTGTTACTCAGGGACAGACACAGAATTGTTACTGAGGGCCACAGAACTGTTACTTAGGGCCACAGAAACGTTATTAGGGCCACAGAATTGTTACTCAGGGACAGACAGAATTGTTACTGAGTGCCAGAGAATTGTTACTTAGGGCCACAGAAACTTTAGTTAGGGCCACAGAATTGTTACTCAGGGACAGACACAGAATTGTTACTGAGGGCCACAGAACTGTTACTTAGGGCCACAGAATTGTTACTCGCACAGACACAGAATTGTTACTCAGGGACACAGAATTGTTACTGAGGGCCACAGAACCGTTACTTAGGGCCACAGAATTGTTACTCGCACAGACACAGAATTGTTACACAGGGACACAGAATTGTTACTGAGGGCCACAGAACCGTTACTTAGGGCCACAGAATTGTTACTCAGGGACACAGAATTGTTACTGAGGGCCACAGAACTGTTACTTAGGGCCACAGAATTGTTACTCGCACAGACACAGAATTGTTACTCAGGGACACAGAACTGTTACTGAGGGCCACAGAACTGTTACTTAGGGCCACAGAATTGTTACTCGCACAGACACAGAATTGTTACACAGGGACACAGAATTGTTACTGAGAGCCACAGAACCGTTACTTAGGGCCACAGAATTGTTACTCAGGGACACAGAATTGTTACCGAGGGCCACAGAACTGTTACTTAGGGCCACAGAATTGTTACTCGCACAGACACAGAATTGTTACTCAGGGACACAGAATTGTTACTGAGGGCCACAGAACCGTTACTTAGGGCCACAGAATTGTTACTCGCACAGACACAGAATTGTTACTCAGGGACACAGAACTGTTACTGAGGGCCACAGAACTGTTACTTAGGGCCACAGAATTGTTACTCGCACAGACACAGAATTGTTACACAGGGACACAGAATTGTTACTGAGAGCCACAGAACCGTTACTTAGGGCCACAGAATTGTTACTCAGGGACACAGAATTGTTACTGAGGGCCACAGAACTGTTACTTAGGGCCACAGAATTGTTACTCGCACAGACACAGAATTGTTACTCAGGGACACAGAACTGTTACTGAGGGCCACAGAACTGTTACTTAGGGCCACAGAATTGTTACTCGCACAGACACAGAATTGTTACACAGGGACACAGAATTGTTACTGAGGGCCACAGAACCGTTACTTAGGGCCACAGAATTGTTACTCAGGGACACAGAATTGTTACTGAGGGCCACAGAACCGTTACTTAGGGCCACGTAAACGTTAATCAGGGACAGACACAGAATTGTTACTGAGGTACACAGAATTGTTACTGAGGGCCACAGAACCGTTACTTAGGGCCACGTAAACGTTAATCAGGGACAGACACAGAATTGTTACTGAGGTACACAGAATTGTTACTGAGGGCCACAGAACCGTTACTTAGGGCCACATAAACATTAATCAGGGACACAGAATTGTTACTTAGGGACACAGAACCGTTACTTAGGGCCACAGAATTGTTACTCACGGACAGACACAGAATTGTTTCTTGAGGGACACAGAATTTTTACTGAGGGCCACAGAACAGTTACTTAGGGCCACAGAAACGTTAATCAGGGACACAGAATTGTTACTGAGGGCCACAGAACCGTTACTTAGGGCCACGTAAACGTTAATCAGGGACAGACACAGAATTGTTACTGAGGGACACAGAATTGTTACTGAGGGCCACAGAACCGTTACTTAGGGCCACATAAACGTTAATCAGGGACACAGAATTGTTACTGAGGGCCACAGAACCGTTACTTAGGGCCACAGAAACGTTAATCAGGGACACAGAATTGTTACTGAGGGCCACAGAACCGTTACTGAGGGCCACAGAACCGTTACTGAGGGCCACAGAACCGTTACTTAGGGCCACATAAACGTTAATCAGGGGGACACAGAATTGTTACTGAGGGCCACAGAAACGTTACTTAGGGCCACATAATTGTTACTCAGGGACAGACACAGAATTGTTACTGAGGGACACAGAATTGTTACTGAGGGACACAGAACCGTTACTTAGGGCCACAGAATTGTTACTCAGGGACAGACACAGAATTGTTACTCAGGGACACAGAATTGTTACTCAGGGACACAGAATCGTTGAATTAAAGAGTATGTCAGACAACATGCAGAGGAGTGGCAGAGGAGGCAATGTTTTAGGAGCGAGCAGACGTGGCAGCAGAGGAAGGGGTCGAGGCAGCACTATTCGCAGCCAGAGGCCAGTGCTCCCGGTGTCATCCAGCGGTCGTGTCTCCACCGACAACCCTGCCATCATCGATTGGTTGGCTCGGTCGTCTTCCTCTTCCCAGGTCACCTCTGACACCTACAGCCAACGGTCGGTGGGTACGTCAGACACAACCGTTAGTTGGCATGGCCCGGGACCAAGCCCACTGAAATCACGTGTCCTCTACCTGCCCCTGTCCTTTGGTGTTCCCTCACCAAGCGAAGTATCGCATGCTGTGGGCTCAGCCCCACTGTACAGTGAGGAAGAGCTAACAGAGGGCGGTCAGGAACGGGGGGAGACATCCGCCTTTTCAGCAGCCAGGCAAAGAAGTAGTGGCGAGGAGAGTGGCCCGGTAGCCGGTCTAGAGACAGGTCTGTCTCCTGACCCAGACGCAGCCGAGGGGGCTAGTAGTGAGGCGGAGACCCTACTTGATGATGAGGAGGTTGATCGCACTTGGCAGCCTCGTCGTCATCAGGCAATTTCTTCCGCATCATCAGGAGAAGAGGGTGGCAGCTTGGCAGTGAGCGAAACAGTCGGTGGGTTGCCCAGGAGACAGCAGCAGGGTCGCAGCAGTGTCAGTGGAAGCAGTGTCAGTGGAGCCAAACAGCCACGGAGTAGAGCACCAGCTCCACTGCAGCCTACCACCACGGCCAGTAGTGGTGCCGGTGTGCACGGAGGAAGCAGCAGTCAGCCAGTGAGGAGTATCGGGGGCAAAGTTTCCTACTCGGCGGTGTGGCAATTTTTCGTCAAGCCGCCCGAGGAAGTAAACGTAGCCGTATGTCGACTATGTGGCCAGAAAGTCAAGCGTGGCCAGGGGGCCCATGTTGGGACTACAGCGTTGCGGCAGCATATGCAGCGTCGCCATTTGGTGGCCTGGGAAAACCGTGATAAAGATACGGCGGTTCTGCCCGCCCCAGCCCCCGCTCCATCACCCGCTCCGTTACTTGCTCCGTCACCCGACATCAATCGCCCTCCATCAGCCAGTCAAGGCTCCAACACCTCTGCTGAGGGGAGTTGTCGCTCGTTGGCATCTTCCGCTCGTTCAGATGCTCCTTCTCCTGCTACTCCTCTTCACGGATTCCGTCAGCAGTCTTTCTTGGAATCCGTTTCCAAGAGACAACAGTTTGCGAGCACGCACCCGACGGTGCAAAAGCTGAACGTCCTCCTGTCCAAGTTGCTGGTGCTGCAGTCCCTCCCTTTCCAAGTGGTGGACTCAGCACCTTTCAGAGAAATGATGGCTTGTGCCGCGCCGCGGTGGAGAGTGCCAAGCCGTCATTTCTTCGCCAAAAAGGCAGTGCCAGCCCTGCATTCACATGTAGAAGACATGGTGGGCCAGTCTTTGAGCATGTCGGTCTCTGCCAAAGTGCACGGCAGCGCCGACGTGTGGAGCTGTAACTACGGTCAGGGACAGTACATGTCATTTACGGCCCACTGGGTGAACGTGGTGCCGGCACAGCCGCACCAGCAACTTGGACAGGTCACGCCGCTTTTGCCTCCACGTTTGCACGTCCTTGGTCCGGCAAAGATGTCCGCCTCTACCACCTCTTCTTCCGCCGTGTCCTCAGCCGCCACCCCCGTGCCAAGTCCCATTACCCGACCGGCATATCACATGTGCAGGGCGCAACGGTGTCACGCTGTTCTGCACCTGGTATGCCTTGGCGAACGTAGTCACACAGGGGAGGAACTTCTGAGTGTAATGAACAGAGAAATCGACAGATGGCTGTCTCCGCGCAAACTGAAAATCGGAACCATGTTGACCGACAACGGAAAGAACATGGTGTCTGCTCTGCGTCAAGGAAGGTTGTGCCATGCGCCATGCATGGCTCACGTGTTCAATCTGGTTGTCAAGCGGTTCCTAAAATCCACCATCCCACTGCAAGACATCCTTAAAATGTCACGTAAACTTTGCATGCATTTCAGCCATTCCTACACCGCAAAGCACACCCTCCTTGAGCTGCAGCGGCAGAACGGAATTCCACATCATCGCCTGATCTGCGACGTTGCAACAAGGTGGAATTCAACCCTACACATGTTAGACCGCCTTTACGAGCAGCGAAAGGCCATCACCGATTTCCTGATGTTACAAGCGGATAAAGGTACTCCCCTGTGTAACTTCGATGTCAGCCATTGGCAGCTCATGCGTGACACCTGCCGCTTGCTCAGGCCCTTTGAGGAGGCCACGCTATTCGTGAGTCGGCAGGACTATGGGATGAACGACGTCATTCCTCTGTTGCACGTCCTTGAACAAATGCTGTTAACAATGGCTGGTCAGGGTGCGGTAGACGTGGCGCACAGATCTCAACGCCACATGACCCCTGTGGGGGCAGGACAGGAAGAAGAGGAGGAGGTAGAGGAGGACATTTGTGCTCAGGAATTATTGAGTGAAATGGGTGGTTTTTCCACTCAGCGGACAGGAGTGGAGGAGCAGGAGCATCTGGTAGAGGAGGAGGAGACAGAGGACCCAGACGCACCGTGGCAGTATGCTGTGGAGATGGAGGCAGGGAGTCCCTCGCATTCCTTGGCACAAATGGCCCATAGCATGCTCGGTTGCTTGCGTAGCGACAGCCGAATAATAACCATCAGACAGAGGGATGACTTTTGGCTGTCCACCTTGTTGGACCCTCGCTACCATTCAAAAATGGTGGCCTTTTTCACACCTGCTGAGAGGGAGGCCAAAATAACGTACTATAAAAACCACCTATGTAGTCAGTTGGTCTCTGCCTTTGTGCGCCAACGTCCATCCTCAGACACTGTGGGCCCTGTGCGCTCGCGTTCCGCTGCCATGGCAGCAGGGGAGGGGTGGGGTGGTAGGAGCAGTGGCAGCTCCACCAGCAGCGGCTGCCTCAGTCTGCAGTCGATGATGAGTAGCTTTCTTCACCAGCGCAGTGAGGAAACTACTAACCAGCCGCAGCAGCAGCATCAGGTGGACCTGGAGCAGGACCTCAAACAACAGGCTTGGGCCTACTTGGACAGCACCCTGCCAACCGAGGTAGACAATCCCCTTGACTACTGGGCAACGAAACTTGACCTTTGGCCCCAACTAGCTGAATTTGCCCTTGAAAGGCTGTCATGCCCGGCCAGTAGCGTGGCATCGGAGCGCGTGTTTAGTGCGGCAGGAGGTATTGTAACTCCGCGGAGGACACGACTGTCCACCCAAAGTGTGGAGAGACTCACGTTTGTGAAAATGAATCAGGCGTGGATTAGTCTGGATTTCAAACCACCAGTTCCTGACACAACTGACTAAATCCGCCATGAATCATGCCTCAAACATGTGCCACTTTCAGGTCTCCTCACACTGCTGGTGTGTAAAATTTTTTGACATAGGGTGCTGGCAGATTACGGGCCTCCTATAGCTGCTGCCAGGCCCCTAATCTGCCATGGGCCCCTATATACCGCCTCCTCATGCTGCTGCCAGGTCCAGAGTCTCTCATGGGTCCCTGTACGGCCTCCCATTGCTGCTGTCTCCATCGCCACACTCTGCCATGTGCCACTATCAGGTCTCCTCACACACTGCTGGTGTGTAGAATTTTTTGACATAGGGTGCTGGCAGATTACGGGCCTCCTATAGCTGCTGCCAGGCCCCTAATCTGCCATGGGCCCCTATATACCGCCTCCTCATGCTGCTGCCAGGTCCAGAGTCTCTCATGGGTCCCTATACGGCCTCCCATTGCTGCTGTCTCCATCGCCACACTCTGCCATGTGCCACATTCAGGTCTCTTCACACTGCTTGTGTTTTCAATTTTTTGACATAGGGTGCTGGCAGATTACGGGCCTCCCATAGCTGCTGCCAGGCCCCTAATCTGCCATGGGCCCCTATATACCGCCTCCTCATGCTGCTGCCAAGTCCAGAGTCTCTCATGGGTCCCTGTACGGCCTCCCATTGCTGCTGTCTCCATCACCACACTCTGCCATGTGCCACTTTCAGGTCTCCTCACATTGCTGGTGTGTAAAATTTTTTGACATAGGGTGCTGGCAGATTACGGGCCTCCTATAGCTGCTGCCAGGCCCCTAATCTGCCATAGGCCCCTATATACCACCTCCTCATGCTGCTGCCAAGTCCAGAGTCTCTCATGGGTCCCTGTACGGCCTCCCATTGCTGCTGTCTCCATCGCCACACTCTGCCATGTGCCACTTTCAGGTCTCCTCACACTGCTGGTGTGTAAAATATTTTGACATAGGGTGCTGGCAGATTACGGGCCTCCTATAGCTGCTGCCAGGCCCCTAATCTGCCATAGGCCCCTATATACCGCCTCCTCATGCTGCTGCCAGGTCCAGAGTCTCTCATGGGTCCCTGTACGGCCTCCCATTGCTGCTGTCTCCATCGCCACACTCTGCCATGTGCCACATTATGGTCTCTTCACACTGCTTGTGTTTTCAATTTTTTGACATAGGGTGCTGGCAGATTACGGGCCTCCCATAGCTGCTGCCAGGCCCCTAATCTGCCATGGGCCCCTATATACTGCCTCCTCATGCTGCTGCCAAGTCCAGAGTCTCTCATGGGTCCCTATACGGCCTCCCATTGCTGCTGTCTCCATCGCCACACTCTGCCATGTGCCACTTTCAGGTCTCCTCACACACTGCTGGTGTGTAGAATTTTTTGACATAGGGTGCTGGCAGATTACGGGCCTCCTATAGCTGCTGCCAGGCCCCTAATCTGCCATGGGCCCCTATATACCGCCTCCTCATGCTGCTGCCAGGTCCAGAGTCTCTCATGGGTCCCTGTACGGCCTCCCATTGCTGCTGTCTCCATCGCCACACTCTGCCATGTGCCACTTTCAGGTCTCCTCACACACTGCTGGTGTGTAGAATTTTTTGACATAGGGTGCTGGCAGATTACGGGCCTCCTATAGCTGCTGCCAGGCCCCTAATCTGCCATGGGCCCCTATATACCGCCTCCTCATGCTGCTGCCAGGTCCAGAGTCTCTCATGGGTCCCTGTACGGCCTCCCATTGCTGCTGTCTCCATCGCCACACTCTGCCATGTGCCACTTTCAGGTCTCCTCACACTGCTGGTGTGTAAAATTTTTTGACATAGGGTGCTGGCAGATTACGGGCCTCCCATAGCTGCTGCCAGGCCCCTAATCTGCCATGGGCCCCTATACCGACTCCTCATGCTGTGACGTTGCAACAAGGTGGAATTCAACCCTACATATGTTAGACCGCCTTTACGAACAGCAAAAGGCCATCACAGATTTCCTGATGTTAAAAGCGGATAAAGGTACTCCCTGTGTAACTTAGATGTCAGCCATTGGCAGCTCATGCGTGACACCTGCGCTTGCTCAGGCCCTTTGAGGAGGCCACGCTATTCGTGAGTCGGCAGGACTATGGGATGAACGACGTCATTCCTCTGTTGCACGTCCTGGAACAAATGCTGTTAACAATGGCTGGTCAGGGTGCGGTAGACGTGGCGCACAGATCTCAACGCCACATGACCCCTGTGGGGGCAGGACAGGAAGAAGAGGAGGAGGTAGAGGAGGACATTGGTGCTCAGGAATTATTGAGTGAAATGGGTGGTTTTTCCACTCAGCGGACAGGAGTGGAGGAGCAGGAGCATCTGGTAGAGGAGGAGGAAGAGGAGACAGAGGACCCAGACGCACCGTGGCAGTATGCTGTGGAGATGGAGGCAGGGAGTCCCTCGCATTCCTTGGCACAAATGGCTCATAGCATGCTCGCTTGCTTGCGTAGCGACAGCCGAATAATAACCATCAGACAGAGGGATGACTTTTGGCTGTCCACCTTGTTGGACCCTCGCTACCGTTCCAAAATGGTGGCCTTTTTCACACCTGCTGAGAGGGAGGCCAAAATAACGTACTATAAAAACCACCTATGTAGTCAGCTGGTCTCTGCCTGTCTGCGCCAACGTCCATCCTCAGACACTGTGGGCCCTGTGCGCTCGCGTTCCGCTGCCATGGCAGCAGGGGAGGGGTGGGGTGGTAGGAGCAGTGGCAGCTCCACCAGCAGCGGCTGCCTCAGTCTGCAGTCGATGATGAGTAGCTTTCTTCACCAGCGCAGTGAGGAAACTACTAACCAGCCGCAGCAGCAGCAGGTGGACCTGGAGCAGGACCTCAAACAACAGGCTTAGGCCTACTTGGACAGCACCCTGCCAACCGAGGTAGACAATCCCCTTGACTACTGGGCAACGAAACTTGACCTTTGGCCCCAACTAGCTGAATTTGCCCTTGAAAGGCTGTCATGCCCGGCCAGTAGCGTGGCATCGGAGCGCGTGTTTAGTGCGGCAGGAGGTATTGCAACTCCGCGGAGGACACGACTGTCCACCCAAAGTGTGGAGAGACTCACGTTTGTGAAAATGAATCAGGCGTGGATTAGTCTGGATTTCAAACCACCAGTTCCTGACACAACTGACTAAATCCGCCATGAATCATGCCCCAAACATGTGCCACTTTCAGGTCTCCTCACACTGCTGGTGTGTTCCATTTTTTGTCATAGGGTGCTGGCAGATTACGGGCCTCCCATAGCTGCTGCCAGGCCCCTAATCTGCCATGGGCCCCTATACCGCCTCCTCATGCTGCTGCCAAGTCCAGAGTCTCTCATGGGTCCCTGTACGGCCTCCCATTGCTGCTGTCTCTATCGCCACACTCTGCCATGTGCCACTTTCAGGTCTCCTCACACTGCTGGTGTGTTCCATTTTTTGTCATAGGGTGCTGGCAGATTACGGGCCTCCCATAGCTGCTGCCAGGCCCCTAATCTGCCATGGGCCCCTATATACCGCCTCCTCATGCTGCTGCCAGGTCCAGAGTCTCTCATGGGTCCCTATACGGCCTCCCATTGCTGCTGTCTCCATCGCCACACTCTGCCATGTGCCACTTTCAGGTCTCCTCACACTGCTGGTGGGTTCCATTTTTTGTCATAGGGTGCTGGCAGATTACGGGCCTCCCATAGCTGCTGCCAGGCCCCTAATCTGCCATGGGCCCCCGTACCGACTCCTCATGCTGCTGCCAGGCCCGTAATCTGACATGGGCCCCTGTTGTCGCTTGTTGGCATATTCCGCTCGTTCAGATGCTCCTTCTCCTGCTACTCCTCTTCACGGATTCCGTCAGCAGTCTTTCTTGGAATCCGTTTCCAAGAGACAACAGTTTGCGAACACGCACCCGACGGTGCAGAAGCTGAACGTCCTCCTGTCCAAGTTGCTGCTGCCAGGCTCGTAATCTGTCATGCGCCCCTGTACCGCCTCCTCATGCTGCTGCCAGGTCCAGAGTGTGTCATGGGCCCCCGTACCGACTCCTCATGCTGCTGCCAGGCCCGTAATCTGTCATGGGCCCCTGTACCGCCTCCCCATGCTGCTGCCAGGTCCAGAGTGTGTCATGGGTCCCTGTACGGCCTCCCATTGCTGCTGCCAGGCCCGTAATCTGCCATGGGCCCCCGTACCGACTCCTCATGCTGCTGCCAGGCCCGTAATCTGTCATGGGCCCCTGTACCGCCTCCTCATGCTGCTGCCAGGTCCAGAGTGTGTCATGGGTCCCTGTACGGCCTCCCATTGCTGCTGTCTCTATCGCCACACTCTGCCATGTGCCACTTTCAGGTCTCCTCACACTGCTGGTGATTTCCATTTTTGTCATAGGGTGCTGTATGGCCTCCCATTGCTGCTGCCTCCACCGCCACACTGTGGCTCCACACTCTGGTTTTGGCCCCGTGACTGCCCAAATGAGTGAAGTGTGCGGTGATTCTAAGATCGACGGCACTCATCTGCATGTCATACTGACTGTCAGTATTATTTCTCTTCCCCAGCAGACTCCAAGGGCATTTAAATTAAAGGTACAGTGTTCTGCACTAATATAAAGTCTCTCTGAAGCCTAGAAACACCCTTTTTTAAGTTAAATTCACAGCGAATTTATTCGACTCGAATCGAATATTGTCCACGAATTCGCCGAATCAGTCGAATCGAATTTTTCATTTCTTCGCTCATCTCTAGTGTCTTTCTTGGGAGCAAACTATTATGGGATGTCTGTGTTTGTGTATTGACTTGGTGGGGGGTGTCTGCTGATGTGTCTCTTGCTGCTAGATGTGGTTTGCCCCGCCATGTGTCATTATGCAGGTAGGGGGGAATTGTTCCCTTGAATGTATATATCTTGTATCTGTGTTAAAATAAAGTAGTCTATTTCTTGGTTTTCCTTCAAGAGTGGTGTCCATGGACGGTGTTCGGACGGGGTATTATAACGGAAATACCCAAGTGCAGTCGGGGTCCGGTTCCGTTACACCCACCCCCTTAGAAGGTGTCACTACGATGCCCTGCACTAACATACAATGATGCAGAGAACAGCAGCGACATCATGGGAACAGCCTGTCATTGACATGAATTGCTGTGTACTGCGGTACTCATGTATACGGCCTTTTATTGTAAACAAAGTTTGTGGAGCGTTCTGGAGAGTAAAAAGTGCTGACCGTGGTGAAGATCTATGTACCAGTATACCCTCCTGGGTTAAAGGGAAAAGCATAGTTTGACCTGGCATTATGGGTCAAACCTGGAGGTGAGCGCAATAGTGTGTTGGAGGTGGATGTACACTACGGGGTGACACAGGAGCACCGTACACTGTATGCAGTAGTGTGATTACACTGATCCACTTGGAGTACCTTGGATTTAAAGGGTTGGTTCACCATTGTTTGGAGATTTTTGTTGCTGGTGTATTTGGAGCACAATATATAGGAGACATACCACACAAACACACGTGAAGATTTTTTAGATTAAAAGGGACAGTTCACTATTAAATATAATTTATTTGGTTTTTATATGATGTCAATGTACAATATATATGTAAAGCACTGCATACATTGATGGCGTTATATAAGTACCTGAAATAAATAAATAATATATCTATATTCATTTCAGCACTCATATGTGCAAGTCCATGGTGATTTATGTGCAGGGGCGGACTGACATTTAATGGGGCCCCCGGGCAATAGGGGATCATGGGGCCCCTGTGTCCTTGCCCAAACTCAAAAAAAGTCTATGAAAAAGGTACCAGGGGCATCTCATGGGGCCCCCTACTGACCCCGGGCCCTCGGGCAGTGCCCGAGTTTCCAAATGGTCAGTCCGCCCGTTTATGTGTATGCGTTAAGAATACATTGGATGTAGCACATATTTATTGTCACATACACAATTTCTGTTTCACTATTCATTTATGCATGTTTGTATTATGAGCACCATTTGAGTTTATATTGCTGCGCTGCATTTTTTATTTGATCATCACAAAACTCTCTACATCATTAACCACTTGCCTACCGGGCACTTATACCCCCTTATTTACCAGGCCAATTTTCAGCTTTCAGCGCTGCCGCACTTTGATTGACAATTGCGCGGTCATGCAACATTGTACCCATATGAAATTTTGATCATTTTTTTCTCACAAATAGAGCTTTC
Source organism: Staurois parvus (assembly GCF_062004578.1). Lineage (NCBI taxonomy): Eukaryota > Metazoa > Chordata > Amphibia > Anura > Ranidae > Staurois > Staurois parvus. The sequence goes on along the minus strand of NW_028318678.1, from coordinate 763,611 downwards.
TTTTGGTGGTATTTAATCGCCACTGGGCACTTTACTTTTTGCGCTATAAATAAAAAAGGTGCAAAAAATTTGAAAAAAAAAAAAAGTTTCTTTGTTTCTATTATAAAATTTTTCAAACAGGTAATTTTTCTCCTTCACTGATGTGCGTTGATGAGGCAGCACTGATGGGCACTGATAGGCGGCACTGATAGGCAGCACTAAAGGGCACTGATAGGCAGTACTAATGAGGTGGCACGGATAGGCGGCACTAATATGCAGCACTGATAGGCGGCACTGATGATGGGTACTGATAGACGGCACTGACTGGCATCACTGCTGGGCACTGACTGGCGGCACTGACTGGCACAACCGCTGGGCACTGACTGGTGGCACTGACTGGCAGCACTGCTGGGCTGCACTGGTGGGTGGCACTGGTGGGCGGCACTGGTGGGCAGCACTGGTGGGTGGGCACAGGTGGGTGGCACTGGTGGGCACAGGTGGGTGGGCACAGGTGGGTGGCACTGCTGGGCACAGGTAGGTGGCACTTCTGGGCACAGGTGGGTGCACTGCTAGGCACAGGTGGGTGATCTGCTGGGCACAGGTGGGCGGAGTTAGTGGGCGCACTGCTGGGCACAGGTGGGCGGAACTTGCGGGTGGCACTGCTGGGCACCGATCATCAGGGCACTGATCATCAGTGCCCTGATGATCGGTGCCGATCCTCGCTCTGACAACTGCCGGTTCTTGGCAGTACTTTCCTCATGATCTGACAGCGTGAGGAAAGTGCAGCCAAGAACCGGCACTTGCATTTCCCTCTGATCAGCGTGTCATTGGACACCGCTGATCAGGTGGTAAAAGGCCGCTGTGATTGGCCTTTTACCACATCACGTGATCAGCTGTGTCCGTAGGACACAGCGATCACAGAGATCGCCGGGTGTGCCCCCTGGGGCGCGCAGGAGAGCGCGTTCTGGGGGGACGTCATATGACGTCCACTCAGAACTGGCCGGCCGCAGTGCAGCCGTCATTCGGCTACTAGTTAATATCTGAGAAGTGCAATTGGGCCCTGCATGTCTGGTTACCAGCCTAAAGGTACTGTACATGGGAACAGTAAGTATTTTAAAAATAACCCAATAACTTGCATAAAGGATGTGGGGTGTTGCAGTGGGGCTTTAATTTTCCTTTAATAATAATAATGTATATTTAAAAATGTTATCAGTGGTTAGATATACCCAAAAACAGTACAGAAAATAGCATTTCTAGCTCACAAACGTGTCAACCCCAGAGCCTCCATAGCAAATCACACTCCATAGTTAATTTAGCGTATATATTATTTATTAGTGGAGCGTGCCACGTTTGCATTTGTTATTGATTATAGTGACACACAAGTATGAGTGTGTACGGTGTAGGCGACCCACTTAATTGTTTTTTATTTCTATTTTTTATTTATATATTAATTCAATTGAATATTTTTTTCATATTACACAAACAAGTATATATAATTTTTAGCACGCTATTCATAGTGATTTATATATATATATATATATATATATATATATATATATATATATATGCTGTATATATATATATATTTTTTTTTTTTTGGTTATAATTAATTTTCATATTTTTCACTTCACAAATACACCATAGTAGCTCACAAGAATCAAGTTTTACATTAGCATATATATGCTGTAACCTGTGTGGATATAATTGCATGCATGCAGCAAGGATACGATTTGATTGTCTGTACATTATTGATGTACAGGTGTATGCACAGATCCTTTGGTAAATCAGCCCCATTGTACGATAATAGATAAACATTATGGAGGGTCAAGGTCTAATAGAAGTCATCCAGTCATGCAGTTTATTATATCCGGCCACCTCAGGGACCAGAGCATCTTTCTTCTATTCTACACTTAGGCATCAAACTGACGATTCAAAGCGGAAGATCACACGGTCCCTCTAATCAGGGATGAAGAGGAAAACGGGTGCTTGACGGTCTCCTGCTTATACATTTCTACCACGCTGGTTTTGTTCTGTTTATAGAATAATAATGTGGATGTTACATGCTGTTGCCGTAGGACTCAGAGGGGTGAACAGGACAAAGCCAATTCCCTACGCTGCATGATATGTTTCCTCTGCGCTCGGTTTTTCATCTCCCCATGATTTACCCATCAGATTGTTCAGATCACAAAGATAAACTAGGTGTTGGTGTGGAACTGTTACCTTTTCACATGAAAAAATAAATAAAGTATATGTAAATCCTTGCAATGAACTTCTCTTATTTTCTCTCTTTGTTATATATATATATATATATATATATATATATATATATATATATATATATATACCACTGAAAGCGTTTTGTTTTAACTGATTTTTTGACATAATCATCAGGTATTTTTTGCACTTACCGAACAGAGCTGTCCTATGCACACTTCTTGTGTTATCATAAAAAGTTTAATCAGCCCTCCTAGTTCTTTTCTTGGGACTACAGAATGATTACGGAAATCCCGCTAGCTTAAAACAAAAAGATGGTCAGGCGGGAGCACCATTTTTCCAGGTGGATGTCATATGATGTGGTGGTGCATTCAGTCACCTGCTGCATCAACAGATTGTTGTACTGGGCCGGCCGCGATCCCATGCGATCACTGTGATCAATCACAGTCATCACATGTCAAATGTACACAATGGCTTTCATTTATAGCCATTCATTGTGTAGTATTGTGATCTCTGTGATTGGTTGTTGTGATCACATTGTACAGACAGGACCAATCACAGTGTACCTGTACCATGTGATAGCTGTAGCCAATCACAGCCATTACACAATACACAATGGCACATGAATGGATGCTTTTCAGAATAATGATTGCTTACAACAGTAATCATCACTGTTATAAGCAGTCATAATGACACTGTACTGCTCTGGTCAGAATATGCAGATATACTGCTAGTGTTAATGAGTAAATACAATTTAACAATGTATTTCATTGTACTGTATTTATTATTATTATACAGGATTGATATAGCGCCAACACTTTGCTCAGCGCTTTACAATATAACGGGAGACAATACAGCAACAATACAGTTCAATACAAGAGGGTTAGGAGGGCCCTGATCCTCAGAGCTTACCATCTAGGATATTACTATTTCACTCCAGTGTTGATCATAGGTGTGTAACTGAGATTTCACATTTAGGCCTGGTTCACACCAAATCTCATGACAATGGAGATGACATTGCTTCCAATGATGCCTGTTCACATCAATGCCCTTTGGGAAAGGGTCTTGTGCTACTCTGGTGTGATTTACAGTGCAATTTGGCCCAATAGAATATGCAAACCACATCCAAAATGCAACCAAAGTCTCATTAAGTTGCATTACATAATCGCATTGCAAATTGTGTCAAAGTCACATCTAAGTTGCGTGAACTGAGCCTTAGGGAAGGTCCTTTCTGCACCTATTTAGCTTGGTCTCACCTGACTCTTCTAGTAGTTAGCTGGACCAGTCAGAACAATAAGACGGATCTGTGTATTTTGAACAAGATGTTATCTTAAAATCTTATTACAATCTTCAGATGTTTTGTCCCTAGTAATTCTATTCAGTATCATGATCACTGAAAATGAGAGCTTTCCATCTTGTAATTGAATTATTTTCCCCTTTTTTCATACTGAAATAAAAGAAGGTGAAACATGATTATCATCATCTATGCAAATCCTAAAGCAAAGAGGCCACAAAATGACTAGAACTCTGTAAAATTTGATTAAAAATTGGCATAATGTCTTTTTATTCAGCTGTACACGATGACTCAGCATAGACCCCTCTCTGTGTGATTACAGGGCCTTTCAAATCTTTCTTTATATTGTTAAAGTCTTCAGCACTGAAAGAGAACAAGACTTGAATGTGTTTCATTGTGTTCTGTTCTTCCTATTGCACATTATCAAAGAGATTTTCAGTCTTCCTGCTGCTACTTCAAGCCTTTGCATTGTTTTGGATCAGCCTAAAATAGTTTTGATTATAAGTATTAGAATTACCGAAAAATAAAATAACATTTTAAAAGCTTTATGACATGTTCATAGGTACAAAATATTGATGTTCCGTTAACTTTTTATTTGATTCTTCAAAATGTATTAAAGTAGATCTGACCTGGGGGTCGGCAACCCGCCAATCACTATGTACCCATAGATCACCGGCATGTGAAGGGTAGCTTGTGATCTACCCTGCTCTGCCACCTCTCAGACGTTCGATCAGAATTCAGAGCCAAGAGAAGTCCTATGATCCTCCTCGGCTGTCCATACCATGGGACTATGTGACAATGCAGAAGCATAGTCTAAACAAAGAACGCTGCACTTCCAACCTGACTGGAGTGTAAATGGAGATAGACATCTTTATTTACACTCCAAAGCAGGAGTGCAGCGTTCTTTGTTTACACTAAATCTGTCACTGCTTGATGAGTGAACTTAGCACCCCATTTCTGAGGACTATGGGGATCATACCTTTCTTCTTGCTTAGAGCAGCACTCCAAGCCTTATACTAGGTCACAATGCAAGAGCATACTTGGGAGACAGTTGTCACCCCATAACAGGAAGTGCCTGAACATGGCAGGATAAACAAGTATTATTTTAATAAAAAGCTGCAGATTTAAAAATATCTAAAACATTTTTTGACATAACATTAAAGGACAAAAACAGCCCTGAGGAAGTCACATGGTACTGTGACGCAAAGCGTCGGCCCAATGTAGTGACGCATTTCCAGCGTGGCGGCCATCTTGGTACACCCTTGTACACCCATGCAGATTACATCCAAAAGCGTGTGGTTGGAGCCCTGAATTTTACTGTTTTAAATGTAAGTGCGCATTTTATTGTTTATTATACTTGGCAATAAACATATTACACAATGGAAGCTTGTGTTTTATGTTCCGTATGAGTTGTTGGCGCAGCATTTAACCTTACTTGGAGAAGGAGCCATTATTGAAGTGCTGATCCCCGGGGGGAGATTTATATACAGTGTGAGCAGCCGTTTGGAGTGATACTTACCTGGAGGATCTGTGAGAGGGATCCTAGTAAACGTTTTGACTCGCAAGGGTCGAATCTTTAAGGTGAGAGGCTGATTCAGCCGGTGTTCGGATGATCTTCTGCTCAACTATCAACTCACTTCTATACACAAATACCAGCACGAGTGTTTTTTTTTGTTCACCTGAGTGTGATCATCTTTATTTGGACTTTATATACACGGAAATATATGTTGTTTGTGTGCAGGTGCACATATTGAGTTCACATATATGCACGTTTGGACCTATTCACTTTAGGGGGTATTTTTAAGTATATATATATATATATTGTGACAGTGTGAATGGCAAAGTGATGGATGGACGATATGTGTCACCTCGCATGAGGTCATACTGTGAGGTGTAAGGTGGAGTCCACTCCGGGTTTTCGGGGCCACAATGGCAGAGGTGGTTCTGGACCAGAGTTTGGGCTCCACTAATGACCACCAACAGGTGATACAAAAAGGGCAGGGCTGGAGCAAGGAGTCGCTTGTGGCCTGGGACTCAGAGAGGTATTCTGAGAGAGCTGTGTGTGTACTATACCTACAAGAAAAGGTTTGCGTTTGTTTTGTTTTTGGGTGACAGGGAGAAGCCCTTCACCTCTGAGAGAGGAAAGTTTCATGTTTAGTTAGTGCCTGGATGGCAAGGGTTTATTTTACTGTTTTGTTTGTTTTGACATTTTTTGCAAACCTGTAAATAAAGCTGACAACCGGTCAGATTTTAAGAAAGCCTGCTGTGCGGTCTACCTTTTTCCCAGGGAGGGTGATCCCCCACCTGAGCTAACCCCACAATATGTTAATGCACATTGTTGATGTATAGGTGTGTGTGTGTGTATGTATGTATGTATGTATGTATGTATGTGTATATATATATATATATATTCACTTGCAAAAAGCACGTATTGCTTTTTAGTTGAAATGATTGAATTTTCACTTTAGGAATTTAGATTTATTCACATATATGTTTTATGTGCATGATTTCACTTTAGTGGACACTAACTTTATTTGATATTTATTCACTAGGTATTTTTGTTCACATGTTTATTTTAATTTAAGCGAGTAGTGCTAAATTGTTTCCACATTTTAAAAACATATTATTAGTACAGGGCAGAAGTAAGCATTTATTAAACTCTGTAAAACTTTTAAAAATATTGCGTCTGGAGTTGAGCTTTATATATCCATGAAATTTGGGGTTAGATCTGCTATTGAACACCAAAAATAATCGCGTTTGGGTTAAAACTTCATGGGATACAATGTAACATGAACATATAAAGAAAAGTGCAATGTTAATATTAGCAGATAAGCCACTATAACATTTCAAACAAAATTAAGAGAAAAGCAAACAGATACATTGGAAAGTCCCTTCGGCAAACAAATGGTGTAATTCCGCCTGAAGAGTGCAACAAAGTCCACCTAGAAAGGCCTGATAGGCTGGTTGATTAATGCTGGTGCTCAAAGGACTATAAGTATAGGAAGAAACCCTTCACCAGACCAAACACACTGCCTCTTGGCAAAGCATATTGGCCACCCGAAAAAGGAACTTCAAGAGTGGACTGTCCACCAACTTCTCTCCCAGATCTCATATTCAAAGCTTTTTAGATCAATCCAACCAAATGGGCAATCTCAGTATGAGGTTTCCAACCGACAAGATGGCCGCTGCGTCTCGGTGCGTGCTGACTGGGATTTGAGCACAGGTGAATCTTGTTTGTTTCATTGTGGGTCAGTAGCCAGACCTAAACCTAGTAGCTCTTCCTCACTTTATGTCTGTTTGCCCTATATTGGCTTTGTGTCAACAGTAGCATTTGCGTTGGCAGAGCAGAGTAGGACTGGCCAAAAGAGATTACTTTGACGCAGTTGGCCGGTTTAAACATGTATTGCAATATGTGTGAACTAAAAATCCGTTTCTTTTATTGCAAAGTTTGCAGGAAAGGGTATATAGCATTGTGCAGAGGGTTCCTTTAGAATTTCTAGTGTTAATATGTGGTTACACCCATTTAGCACCTGATAAATAAACGTATGTACAAGCTATTGGGATTTGAGCACAGGTATATCTTGTTTGTTCGGTGTGTAATAATGTCACATGCCGTAGCTCCATCCAATGCGTTTCATCATCAAGGACGTCATCAGTGGCATGGCCTGCATGGAGACACCTGCTGTGTAAATAAGGAGAGGTAAACATCTCCCCCTTAACTGGATTGTACTCCAGGAAATGGAAAAGGAATTTCTTATACCACAAGTGCACTCCACTGATAGACCTTCCTGCGCTCCAACAACCGGAAATGTGCTCCAAGGACAAAAAACGGAGGAATCCAAAAGGACTCACATTGATAGAACCCTAAGCACCAAAAATGGAGCCCCAAAAGCAACAAATAGATTAATTAACTGAAAAAATATAGAGGACTAGCGGCCAAGTTTAAAGATATACTGCATATATATATATATATGAACTAGGGAAAAAAAAGAGACCCATATGCCATCGGGGCCGGCACCTAGCAACAGCAACATTTTGTCGTTGATTTTAAAAAAACCACATCTAAATCATAAAAAGCAAAAAAATGTAAACATAAAAGTAAAAAATATATAAAATAAACAAAAATAAAAACAGAAAAAAAGGAACCTAAAAATTTAACCAGTTAAGAGAGATATGGCAGAACAATAAAATCAGCTATTATTGATGAATGCATTTACAGGTGAAACTCGAAAAATTAGAATATCGTGCAAAAGTTCATTTATTTCTGTAATGCAACTTAAAAGGTGAAACTAATATATGAGATAGACTCATTAAATGCAAAGCAAGAGAGTTCAAGCTGTGATTTGTCATAATTGTGATGATTATGGCTTAAGCTGATCTTGCCAAAATTCCAGTTTGTGTCTAACTTCCTGTCTGAATGGTCATTTGACACACATAGCTGTGAATGCTAACAATAACTTTTTTGTGTATCTGTTTAGTGCTTCTAAAAAGATGGAAAAAATGTGAATGCTTTTTTTTTTTTTTTTTTTTTACATTCTGAAAGGGGTTTCATCGAGTACATCAATTGTACAACATCTCCCACCTGCAGAGTTTCCATTGGAAACAATAACAGTCCTGTAGTGGACAAATGAGTACATCAAAACACCCAAACAAGACATGTTCCAATTCTGAGTATCTTTCATGTCATCTTTCCTTCACATGCTGAGACGGGTAATTAGGATGATCAAAGTTTGCGATGAGACCCAAGTTTTTTGTTACACAAGGAAGAAAGAATCTGAGGGTATCCAGAAGAGTACCCCAAGGACATGGAAGAGTGAACTGATGTTTTACATTCACTAGTTAGAATCACATTTTTGGCATTTCAGGATACTTGAAATATCTGCTGTCCTTGGTGCTGAACTTAAAGTATACTGTAAGTAAACCCTCACCTTGTAAAATTCAGTTTAAAATAGAAATGAAAGGCAGAACATTTGTGTATAGATATAAAAACATTATAAACACCTTTTTTCTGTTTGTTATAAGTGATCACAGCTGCATAAGGAGCTTAGGAAGGAGAAATAACTGTACACTGGTCTTCCCAGTGTATGGATGTGCAGGTGGAGTGTCTGATCATTGGATTAGCTCCCAGTACTGCCAGAAAACTAACTAGACTGTGATTTTGTGCCTAGTGTGGTCAGTTTTTAATAGGAACTGGCAAGATCACCAGGGATTTTGCACAATGGAAGCAATACAAAGAGAACAGGATACTTCTTCATACAAGGACATGGTACAGCAGGCACATATCATGAATATGAAATGTTGGGTTCACATATTATTTAACATTACATAGTGCTTGAGTAAAAAGCAGTGGTGTCCTCATGTCAGCCATGCCACTATGCATTCTGATCACTTACTGCTCTGCAGACAGTGAAAGGAAATCGTGAACCATTGTGTTTCTGTACTGCACAAGGGAAACAGAACAAAAGCCCTTAATATTCCCTAGATACCAGTATTTCCAGGGGGGAGTAATATAAATATCGTCTTCTCCTGGATACCTATTTGATAGTACAGAATTGGCAGCAGTTAGCTTCCCAGTAAACATAAATTTCACATACTATTAGTAACATTTTGCATCAAAGTCTATGTTTATTTATTTTGTCTTTTTAACTACTTGACCTCCGGACGATTTTACCCCGTTCACGAGCAGGGCATTTTTTTTGCTATTCTGCACTGCGCTACTTTAACTAGCAATTGCACGGTCTTGCAACACCGTACCCTAATGACATTTATATAATTTTTTTCACACAAATAGAACTTTCTTTTGGTGGTATTTGATCACCACTGGGGTTTTGTTTTTTATTTTCTACATTCTGAAAAAGTATATTTTCTACTTTCTGTTATAAAACTTATCCAATTAATGTCTTCATAAATTTAGTCTAAAAAGGTATGTTATATGTTTATACATTTGTTTAAAAAAAAATCCCAATAAGTGTACATGAATTGGTCTTTGTGAAAGTTATAGCATCTACAAACTATGGTATATATACTGGAATTTACACAGCTATAGATGCTATACTGGAAATTAATATGCAAATGATAGTTTTCTCATTTACCTAAATAATTGATGTAAATAACAGTCAGCATAATTCTCATGTTATCAACTATTAAGAGTACAATTCAAATTTTATTGAACAAACCTCCTAATGATAACAGGATTTTTGTTCCAAATTATTCCGCACAGGAAGTTTCAAAACACTTTATAGGTTGTAAAGAGCTGAAAATTGTCATTTGTTGCGTTTGCAGCATATTTACTGAAATCAAAAACTATTTCAATCAAACTTTTAACAACATTTTAACTTTTTAAACATTTTAACAGGTCAGGTTACATTGTAACATAGGACCCCTTATTTGATAGCAGATCACAAGTCTTGCATCCATTGAACTTGTGAGTTTTTGGACAGTTTGTGCTTGAATTTCTTTGCAAGATGTCAGAATAGCCTCCCAGAGCTGCTGTTTGGATGTAAACTGCCTCCCACCCTCATGAATCTTTTGCTTGAGGATGCTCCAAAGGTTCTCAATAGGATTGAGGTCAGGGGAGGATGGAGGCCACACCATGACTTTCTCTCCTTTTATCCCCATAGCAGCCATTGATGCAGAGGTATTCTTTGCAGCATGAGATGGTGCGTTGTCATGCATGAAGATGATTTTATTACGGAAAGCATAGTTCTTCCTTCTGTACCAGGGAAGAAAGTGGTCAGTCATAAACTCCACATACTTTGCAGAGGTCATCTTTACACCTTCGGGGGCTCTAAAGGGGCCGACCCGCTCTGTTCCCATGATTCCGGCCAAAAACATGACTCGACCATTGCCTTGCTGATGTCGCAGCCTTGTTGGAACAGGGTGGCCGTCCACCAACCATCCACTACTCTATCCATCTGGACCATCCAGGGTTGCACGACACTCATCAGTGAACAGGACTGTTTGAAAATTAGTCTTCATGTATTTTTTGCCCAATGCAGCCGTATCTGCTTGCGAGCATTGGTTATTGGTGGCCGAATAGGTTTATGCACAGTTGCAAGACTCTGGAGGACTCTACACCTTGATGTCCGTGGGACTCCAGAGGCACCAGCAGCTTCAAATATCTGTTTGCTGCTATGTAATGGTATTTTAGCAGCTGCTCTCTTGATCTGATGCATGGATCTGGCAGAAATCTTCCTCAATGTGCCTTTATCTGCACGAACCCGTCTGTGCTCTGAATCATCCACAAATCTCTTAATAGTGCGATGATTACGTTTTCATGAATTATCTAATGTTTTCATACCTCGTCCAAGGCATTGAACTATTTCACTCTTTTCGGCAGCAGAGAAATCCTTTTTCTTCCCCATATTGCTTGAAAATGGTGCTCTGCTTAATAATGTAGAACACCCTCCTTTAGTAGTTTTTCCTTTAAATTGGGCTCACCGGCCAATCTAATTAATTATCACAGGTGTCCGAGATTGTTTTCATCGATCAAAAGAGCCCTGACACACAATGCCATCCATGAGTTAAACTGAAAAACAAAATATTTAATCTTTGTGACACTTAAATGGAATTTGCATAATAATTTGGAACGCGGTGTATACTGGAATTTACACAGCTATAGATGCTATACTGGTAATGGTGGAGATTAGCGACTTATAGTGTGACTGTGATAGTATGGCTGACAGTCTGGCACTAACCAGCACTGCCTGGGAGGTACACTGACTGACACTGACGTCACTAGTAACACTAAAGCAGTGATCAGTGATAATACTCTATGCTGTACTGTAATGGCAATGCTGGGTGCAATAACTAAAAGCAAGTCATATACACACACACACAATCGACAGGTAGTCACACACAGGTACTTTTAACCAGTATTTACACCATTACATATTCCACGCATGTAAAAAACCCTCTACCAAATGAACACCTGCCCTGGCACATCATAGCATTCACTTGGCACTCCAAGAAATAACAGAATCCAACTGCAATATTCTTGCACTGTCAAAACCTCCACTTTTATTATCACATGACACACAGGAGGATATATCTTATAGTCATCACAATCTGAATAATAACACACACCAATAATAATGTGAGCATTACAGCATGAAAGAGACACATTATTTGACAGTGTCACAGCATAGAATTAATACATTACCAAAGCTATGTGAAGGCAGGAAAGAACAGATCCCATTGGAACCATACTGCACAGGGGGTCACGGGGAAGCCATAAACATGACCGATCAATGAGCCCATATAGCCTTGGCAAGAGTCCCAGTGTCAGAGCGTCCTCGTCTGCTAGGGGGCTCCCCCTCAATCCTGTTCAGGCTCCCAGCTTTTAAACTATTTTCCTGGCAGCTTTCCCAAAGTGGGCAGGTGCCACACCCACTCTAGGAGAAGCTATCAGAAAGGTTCCATGAGAATAACAGAGTCACTCCCAGCCAACACTTTGAATCCACATTGTTATCTAAAAGTCACACTTTTGCTTCAGATCAGCTTCTTATCTACCCTAAACTTCTTCTCATCTACCCTAAACTTAAAGATTTCTAACGTCTGTTTTTTTACTACTCTTCAGGGTTCTATTATAGAGATGTCTCCTCACTTCTCATTCCAGATTGAGTAACGCCAGCACAATACATTATGGAAGGTGTAGTCCAACAATACACTTGACCATGATTATATGAACAATGCTGAAGTCTCAGAGCAGAAGTTTGGTTATAGCACTTTTGTATATTGAGGGGCAGAAAGAAAACTGGGACATAAATTAGGGTTTCTAAGGCTCGTCACGCAGAATTATCCATTTAGTATGCATTACTATTATAAGATATACCGGCAGTTCCCTTTAGATCTTTTTTAAAGGGAATGATTAGCTAGCATTTTGTCTGCTTAAACTGCTGTTTAAACTGTAAATCTTATTCTGGTTGAATAAGGTGGACCTCAAAGTCTTGAAGGTCTTCATTTCCATCTATTGTGATCCTATAGACTTTTATTCCAGCCATTATTGTAAAACTGATTTCTGCAATTTATTTATTTATATATTTCAGGTACTTATATAGCGCCGTCAATTTACGCAGCGCTTTACATATATATTGTACATTCACTTCAGTCCCTAACCCTCAAGGGGTGTACAATCTAAGGCCCCTAACGTACATTCATACACATACTAGGGCCAATTTAGACAACCTGCCAGCATGTCTTTGGAGTGTGGAAGGAAAACGGAGTACCCGGAGAAAACACAACCAGGCACAGGGAGAACATGCAAACTCCAGGCAGGAGGTGCCATGGCTGGGATTTGAACCAATGACCCTAGTACTGCCAGGCAGAAGTGCTAACCATTTAGCCACTGTGCTGCCCTAATAGCAACAATATGGCAAAGGAATACTATAAATACAGTTTTATGGGGGGGAGGGTATCTTATATCGTATTGTTTATCATTTTTTTAAAATTTCAACCATTTTCTATCCTTGTCAGGAAACAGATAAATGGTGAAATTAGGTTTACTTAAGACTACAAATTCCTTCACATTTATGCCAAACACCATTCTTAGATAAAATGTGGTTCATTGGGGGGGGTCTTTGTTGTGCGGTATCCACACTAGAGCATGAGCTAAAGATGACAATGTGCAGCTAATTAACTAGATTTTCGAAGAAAGGGTTTTGAACCCTATAGAGTGAGTTGTGTTTCTGTATGCACAACTCCTTAATTGTGTGCTGATCTTCATCATTAATCATTAATAAAGTATTTCCTACTCAAGGCTCTGTGTTGTCCCCATTCAACCACCATCCCCCCATCCTGAAGGCCCCTCCACCAATATGTTATTCTGTTTTCCTTTGCTGCCTAGACTAAAACCTGTTCCTGAGACAAAGAGTATAATACTGTAAATTAGCTCTGCAAAGGCTCAATGTGTGATAATGAGATCTACAGTTGCTTAAAGAAGAACTCCTGGAATGTTTTTTTTTCCCATGCATTGGGGCTGTGTCCACACTACATGGGTTAACTGCTCGTTTTTGTCTAGGGGTAAGGATCGCTGAGATATACTTACCCAATCTGCCTATCCTTGGAGTGCAAGACCGGTCCCTGCCACTCCTCCCCCCCCCCCCCCCGGGCACACTAGCTGTCTTGTTCATGGACTGTTCCTGGCGTCATCACGCCCATAGACCATCTAGTGAGGATGGCAGGAACAGTCCACCGCTGGATGTGGGGGAGTGCTGTTTTCCAGAGGATCGAGGGATCGGGTAAGTATAGCCTTTCTGTGTGCCCCTGAACAAAATGAGCAGCTTACCCATGCAGTACAGGCACAGGCCCACTGCATGGGGGAAGAAAAATTCTGCTTTAAAACCACTTTGTATATCCCTTGGTTGACCCCTATGTGACCAGGCTTCGTAAATTTGTTTGACGATCATATTGCTGTCTTTGAGCCATGTATGCTCCGCTGCCTCATAAATCATTGCCAGCTTTACTATACATGGGTTTGCAAGTCAGCATTTTATGCAGCTGAAATAAATTTGAAGTAATTAGCTGACGATTCTTTAAATAAAGAGAGAAAGTGTTATTATATTCAGCATTATCTAGGGAAAAAAAATGAAGAATTTACACATGAATTGAATTTGTCTATTTTTGGTGCCGATCTCTCCTTATTTGTATGCTAATAGGATTGCCAAGATCTTATATTATTTCCTTGAATTTTAATAAGGACGTCAACCAATCTCAAAAAACTCCAGGGGCTAACCTCAGAAATGGTAAATGGTATCGACGAGGCCCTGTGACCAGTCTTGAATTACATTAACCAAGTTCTGTAAAGATGAAAGAGGGTTTGTATCTCGTGGTCTCCATCCTGGCCCCACTCAGCACACAAATACACAGATCTCATTTCAAGGTAGAACTCGGCTCTTATCAGCTGGATGCACATACCGAAGTCAAGGAGTGCTGATGGAAGCTCACGAGAAGTTATTTCTATCTGACGCTGATAATATATTCAAAGCTGTTTTATAGGCTAGTTACACTGATAATACATTTATTCAGAAGTTTAGAATGCCATTATTTAGGAACTGTAACTTTTTTCATATTATGAGGGCTTTATTGAAGTTTATGAAAAGTCTCCAGGAAAAAGGTACAGAAACCTGTTACGCCAACAAAGTTAACGAACACTTACTTGATAAACAGGCACTTTTAGCTCTCTTAACACCACTAACCATCCTATCCTCATTGGACCAGCTAATTTCAATACAGTTTTTGTCAGCATCAATGATTTAGCACTTTGTTAGTCCTGGTTCACATACAGTCAGGTCCATAAATATTGGGACATCGACACAATTCTAACATTTTTGGCTCTATACACCACCACAATGGATTTGAAATGAAACGAACAAGATGTGCTTTAACTGCAGACTGTCAGCTTTAATTTGAGGGTATTTACATCCACATCAGGTGAACGGTGTAGGAATTACAACAGTTTGCATATGTGCCTCCCACTTGTTAAGGGACCAAAAGTAATGGGACAGAATAATAATCATAAATCAAACTTTCACTTTTTAATACTTGGTTGAAAATCCTTTGCAGTCAATTACAGCCTGAAGTCTGGAACGCATAGACATCACCAGACGCTGGGTTTCATCCCTGGTGATGCTCTGCCAGGCCTCTACTGCAACGGTCTTCAGTTCCTGCTTGTTCTTGGGGCATTTTCCCTTCAGTTTTGTCTTCAGCAAGTGAAATGCATGCTCAATCGGATTCAGGTCAGGTGATTGACTTGGCCATTGCATAACATTCCACTTCTTTCCCTTAAAAAACTCTTTGGTTGCTTTTGCAGTATGCTTTGGGTCATTGTCCATCTGCACTGTGAAGCGTCCAATGAGTTCTGAAGCATTTGGCTGAACATGAGCAGATAATATTGCCTGAAACACTTCAGAATTCATCCTGCTGCTTTTGTCAGCAGTCGCATCATCAATAAATACAAGAGAACCAGTTCCATTGGCAGCCATACATGCCAACGCCATGACACTACCACCACCATGCTTCACTGGTGAGGTGGTATGCTTAGGATCATGAGCAGTTCCTTTACTTCTCCATACTCTTCTCTTCCCATCACTCTGGTACAAGTGGATCTTGGTCTCATCTGTCCATAGGATGTTGTTCCAGAACTGTGAAGGCTTTTTTAGATGTCGTTTGGCAAACTCTAATCTGGCCTTCCAGTTTTTGAGGCTCACCAATGGTTTACATCTTGTGGTGAACCCTCTGTATTCACTCTGGTGAAGTCTTCTCTTGATTGTTGACTTTGACCCACATACACCTACCTCCTGGAGAGTGTTCTTGATCTGGCCAACTGTTGTGAAGGGTGTTTTCTTCACCAGGGAAAGAATTCTTCGGTCATCCACCACAGTTGTTTTCCATGCTCTTCCGGGTCTTTTGGTGTTGCTGAGCTCACCGGTGCGTTCCTTCTTTTTAAGAATGTTCCAAACAGTTGTTTTGGCCACGCCTAATGTTTTTGCTATCTCTCTGATGGGTTTGTTTTGTTTTTTCAGCTTAATGATGGCTTGCTTCACTGATAGTGACAGCTCTTTGGATCTCATCTTGCGAGTTGACAGCAACAGATTCCAAATGCAAATAGCACACTTGAAATGAACTCTGGACCTTTTATCTGCTCATTGTAATTGGGATAATGAGCGAATAACACACACCTGGCCATGGAACAGCTGAGAAGCCAATTGTCCCATTACTTTTGGTCCCTTAACAAGTGGGAGGCTCATATGCAAACTGTTGTTATTCCTACACCGTTCACCTGATTTGGATGTAAATACCCTCAAATTAAAGCTGACAGTCTGCAGTTAAAGCACATCTTGTTTGTTTCATTTCAAATCCATTGTGGTGGTGTATAGAGCCAAAAATGTTAGAATTGTGTCGATGTCCCAATATTTATGGACCTGACTGTATATGCGACCGTGCGGGCTGCATTTGCGTGGGCATGAGAGCCCATTCATTTGAATGGGACACACAGAGAAGAAGTCCCTACTCTTCTTTGGAAACCGCAGCCCGCACTGGAACCTCGGTTCCAAGTGCAGTTGCAATTTCCAGAATTAATTAATTAGAATTAATGGCAACCGCCAGGGGCGGACTGACCATTCGAGCACTAGGGCACTGCCCGAGGGCCCGGGGTCAGTAGGGGGCCCCATGAGATGCCCCTGGTACCTTTCATAGGCTTTTTTGGGTGTGGTTTGAGTTTGGGCGAGGACACAGGGGCCCCATGCTCTCCTATTGCCCGGGGGCCCCATGAGTTGTAAGTCCGCCCCTGGTACCCGCCCACGGTTCTGCATTCTTCTGTGTGGGTGGTGCGGCTACACGGATCCGCAGCGGCACCACCTGCACATATGTGAACCTAGCCTTACTTGGTGCCAACGTGGAGTGGTCTCCTGCCCATCGGTGCCTGTATAGTTGTGAGTGTGATGTTATCCAACCCCTGGACAGCATGAAGGACATGAAGCATATTGGAATGTAAGTGCTGCTTAACACCAATATTTAGGAAGCTTTCCTTATACCACCGACATTAATGATGGGAAATTATTGCTCCCACTGAGACCAATGATGGGGTACAATTCCTCCCACTGATACCAATGATTGGGTACAATTCCTCCCATTGATACTAGTGATATGGCACTATTCCTCCCACTGATGCCAACAATGGGGCACTATTCCTCCCACTGATGTCAATAATGGGGCACTATTTCTTCCACTGACACAAACGATGGGTTACTATTCCTCCCAATAACATGAACAATAGGGCATTTTTTTCTTCTGCTGACACAAACGGAGGAGCACTATTTCCCTCACTGACATTAATGATGGGGCACTGCACCAATAGCAGGGCATTGCTCCTTCCATTGACATCCACAGTGAGGCAGTGTTCCACCCAGCAACACCAACAATGGAGCTCTATTCCTCCCAATGACACCTATGATGGAATACTATTCCTCCCACTGACACCAGCTTATGGGCCAGTATTCCTCTCACTGCCACCAACTATGGGCCAGTATTCCTCTCACTGCCACCAACTATGGGCCACTATTCCTCTCACTGCCACCAACTATGGGCCACTATTCCTCTCACTGCCACCAACTATGGGCCAGTATTCCTCTCACTGCCACCAACTATGGGCCAGTATTCCTCTCACTGCCACCAACTATGGGCCACTATTCCTCTCACTGCCACAACTATGGGCCACTATTCCTCTCACTGCCACCAACTATGGGCCACTATTCCTCTCACTGCCACCAACTATGGGCCACTATTCCTCTCACTGCCACCAACTATGGGCCAGTATTCCTCTCACTGCCACCAACTATGGGCCACTATTCCTCTCACTGCCACCAGCTATGGGCCACTATTTCTCTCACTAACAATGGGCATTTCTCTCACTGACCTCCACTGCCAGTGTATTTTTTTTGCTCCTACAGGTCACAGTGCAGCCCCCAACAATCTGAGGGACACTAAACTGGTCTTGTGTTAAAATAATATTAGGACCTATATATTGGCATGAAAATAGCATATTTTTTTATTGTGATGGTATAAATGAAAAGTGGATTTTGGCTGCCCCTGATATTTAAAGCTAGTTTTAACCTCTTGACAACTGCAATCTGTAGATAAATATTCTTGGGCACAGCTCCCCATGCTAGGAGAACATTATTCTAAGTTACGTTCTAAGTTACAAAAGTGTACGCACATCTGTTTCTTTAGCGGTGCTGTCACTGACCAATCACCTTCATCCCATTCAAAGCAATCACATGCAGGATTTAGATTTGTTTATAAACCAACAACTTGCCTGCAGATGATACTGTGCACAGGAGAAAGAAGTACAATGTAAGAAATCATTACTGTGTTTAAAAATATTAATTTAAATCAAAAAGTTTAATTAAAATCTGTCCTGTGTAAAATTATTTTTACATCTTTGCCCAATTAATAGCTTATAGTGAGAAAACGTGCTGGTAACTTATCAAAACAATGTATCAAATTAACCTTATACGTCTTTAAAAAAATCTAACAATCGATTTAAATAGACAAATTAGTAATAGTTGAGTTGTAGACATTTACTTGATGCATACTGACCTAAGTTTTAGGTTTCAGGTACAGTATCCTTTAAGAGAAACAAAACACCAAAATGCTTTGCTAACATGTTCTACAGACAACAGAAACGCTTCCGCTACAGTGGAAGTAGCAGCTCCACCCACTCCAATTTCATCTATTGTCCCACATTCCGGCTTTCTGCAATTATTCTCATTCATGTACAAAATCATAGTGTTGTCAAATATGTATTTGAGCAAAAACAAAAAGCTGCAAATGATCTGTGAATCCAGCCTGAAACTTGAAATATATTTAGGATTTTTTTTATTGTGTGCAAGCTCCCACGTTTATTCTAGAGGAACGTTTTCTGGCACGGGGAAGGTAACTGAACACTTATAATTATCTATCTATCCATTCAGTCGTATCCGACCCTTGACAATTGCATGGACCGTCACTCATAAATGACTTTTTCCATGAATTCTCTAAGCAATTATTTTACAGGGTAGGTTGCCAGGTCTTTCCCCAACCCCACCATGTAGGAGATCCCACATGGACAGGGATGAAAGTAGGACAATTTAGGCAGGAGCCAATTAACCTACCAGCATGTCTTTGGAGTGTAGGAGAAAACTGGAGTACTTGGAGGAAACCCATGTGAACATGCAAACTCCATGCAGGAGGCGCCATGGTTGGGAATCAAACCCATGACCCAATTACTGCAAGGCTAACCACTAAGCCACTGTGCCACCCAGGGGTGGACTGACCATTTGGAAACTTGGGCACTGCCCGAGGGCCCGGTGTCAGTAGGGGGCCCCATGAGATGCCCCTGGTACCTTTTTCATAGGCTTTTTTGAGTTTGGGCAAGGACACAGGGGCCCCATGATCCCCTATTGCCCGGGGGCCCCATGAGTTGTCAGTCCACCCCTGGTGCCGCCCTAGTTATAATTATATGTGAATGTAAAAAAAAAAAAAAGATTCGTAGACATCACAAGACTACTTATAAGCAAAAGATGGTTTGAAGCTCATATTCAGAGTACTGTATGCTGAGGGCCCGATGAAGTCAATGGGGTTCCACTGCATGGCCAGAAGAAAGAAAACAGTCAGGCAGCAGGAACCAGAACTCATTAACTATGCAGCTGACAAGGCAGGGGTGGTTTACCCCCGGTTCACATCTATGCGGCCGTGAGGGCCGCGTTTTGCACGGACACGAGAGCCCATTCATTTGAATGCAGTCCCGTACCTGTGACACGCAGGGAAAGAAGTCCCTGCACCTCTGAAAATGCAGCCCGCACGGGAGCTTTGGTTCCCAGTACGGTTGCGTTCTCCAGTGCAGGTGGCGTGCCATTAGAACAAATGGCACCCGCCCGTGGGTCCACATTCCTCTGTGCGGGTGGTGTGGCTGCATGGATTTTCATGCGGATCTGCAGCGGCACCACCGACACAGATGTGAACCTAGCCTTAAATCAGCTTAGTTAGGGTCGGGAGATAAGGGGACTTTCATAAAACACTACGAGGGCCAATTCACACCACAAAAATACACTCCGGATGCATTCCGTATACGTTTTTGCTTACAGTTCACATCACACTCTGTTCCGGTGCAGTTTTGATGCAGTTTGTCATGTTCACAGCCAGTGAGGAGAGAGAGGGGAGCGGGGCCGAGCCAGCTCTGTGTGTCAATGGACACACAAAGCTGGCTTGGGGAGTGAGCACACACCTGTGCCCCCATAGCATGTGGTGTGCTTTGGGGCCAGGAGTGCCGATGGGGGACCCGAGAAGAGGAGGATCGGGGCTGCTCTGTGCAAAATCAATGAACAGAGCAGGTAAGTATGACATATTTTACAAAACAACATTTTTGCCTGTACAATCAACTTCACATTGCACATAAATTGTAAAAAAATAAGATATAACAATGTTTTAAATTGTATAAACTTTAAACAATAAAAAGAAAGTAAATGAAGGGGCCATATATTTATTTAAAATTACTTCTCTATTAAACGAAAATCTGACATTATGACAAATACCACCTGCCACGGTCTCCATATACCAAGCCAACAGGTATACTGGTGGAGATATATACTATGATCCTACACACATACTTCCATCTGGATATGATGTACCTTGTCCTACGCTTTTTTTGTACTTTTTCCCTCCCCCCGCCATCCTATAAAATGTGTATTCTTTTTTCTTCTACAATAGTGTTTATAAAAAAACAGAGACATAACACATAGGGGTTTATTTACTAAAGCTGGAGAGTCCAAAATCAGACTCCCTTCTGCATAGAAACCAATCAGCTTCTAACCTCAGCTTGTTCAATGAAGCTTTGGCAATGAAACCTGGAAGCTGATTGGTTTCTATGCAGAAGTGAGTCTGATTTTGCACTCTCCAGCTTTAGTAAATAAACCCCATAGTGTCCAACAGTCCAGAACTGCCCGGGACGCTCACAGATTTTTGACATTTGTCACGGACAGTCCTTGTCGCAGGCTGAATCCCGAAAATTGAGTTTTGCCACGGATAGGTCTACTTTGTCACGGATCGCCGCGGCCGGTCTATTGCAGTTTGTTCATTTTTGTTGTCCCCCATCGCGCTCCCTGCGATCCTTTGCCTTCCCCCTGCCTGACATTGCCAATCAGTTGTGAGACAGGAAGTCATGTGTCTGCTTCTACCATCCTGATTTGTTGTTACTGTGAGGGGGCATGGCCAGCTGGGGGGGTGACTGTGTCAGCCCGCCTTAGCCCCCTCAGTCTAAGCAAGAGCACATGCAAGGCTGAGGAAGCTGCCAAAAAAACCCACAGACTTGCTCCTCCATCACAGCCAAATGAGAAAACCCTCACCTGCTGCTCCCCC
This sequence comes from Staurois parvus, assembly GCF_062004578.1. NCBI lineage: Eukaryota > Metazoa > Chordata > Amphibia > Anura > Ranidae > Staurois > Staurois parvus. The sequence continues at coordinate 742,232 of NW_028318678.1, read as the reverse complement.
CCCCCCAAAAAAAAAAAACCTCGCTCTTCTCAGGTCATGATAATCCCCCCAAAAAAATCAGAGACTCATTCTTACAGCCAAAAGAGACAACCCCCACCCATGGCTCCACCCCCCAAAAGAAGAAAACGCTACTCAGGCCATGATTACCGTAATCCTGGCCTGAGAGGAGCACATTTTTGAGGGGTGCGGGGGAAGCAGCGGGAGGGGGTTGTCTCATTTGGCTGTGATGGAGGAGTGAGTCTCTGACCCTCTCCTGTACTATGTCTCCAGTCTCTGACCCTCTCCTGTACTATGCTGTCAGTCTCTGACCCTCTCTTGTACTACACCAGCAGTCTCTGACCCTCTCCTGTACTACGTCACCAGTCTCTGACCCTCTCCTGTACTACGCCGCCAGTCTCTGACCCTCTCCTGTACTACACCAGCAGTCTCTGACCCTCTCCCGCACTACTCCGGCAGTCTCTGACCCTCTCCTGTATTAGTCCGCCAGTCTCTGACCCTCTCCTGCACTGCGCCGGCAGTCTCTGACCCTCTCCAGTACTACGCTGTCGGTCTCCGACCAACTCCAGTACTACGCTGTCAGTCTCTGATCCTCTCCTGTACTACGCCGCCAGTCTCTGACCCTCTCCTGTACTACACCAGCAGTCTCTGACCCTGTCCTGTGCTATGCCATCAGTCTCTGACCCTCTCTTGTGCTACGCCGTCAGTCTCTGACCCTCTCCTGTGCTACGCTGTCAGTCTCTGACCCTCTCCTGTACTACACCTGTAGTCTCAGACCATAGTCCTGTACTAACCTCTAGAAACCAGTTTTTTTTAGATAAGTCTATGATTGGGTTTATTTGTTTTTTTGGGATGTTGGGGTGGAGAGCAAAATTGCATGGGGGAGCCCCAGAGAATCTCAGACTCTATGTAACCACCCTCCCTTTAAGCAACGCCCAATATTTAGAGTAATTTAAACCACACCCGTTTTTTGACACAGCGCGCTTTGAGCGCAGCCATCTAGTTCTTATTAGGCCACACCCATAAAGGAATGCCCCACCCCTAATTAACATACTTTTCCACCTACACTGTCTTTCAGGACATACAGGGAGGAAAAAGTGTCACTAAAAATGTTTTTGAAATGTTGGCAACCATGATAGCAGAGTGTATACTGAGCAAAACAGTCCCTCCCAGGGGATCAGTACAAACAGGAAATGGGACAATGGAAAATTAGCGCAAATTTTTGTGATGTCTAAAGAAAAGTGGAATAGCAGCCGAGTGCCCAAAGTGGCAAGGAGTATCTGGGCACAATGGCCCAGGCCTGAGGGGAGGGAGGCCCTGTCCCCTGGAAAGAAGAAATAAAACGGGGGTAAGGCCCAGGTATGGGCCCGGGTCTTGTAGGGGAAGGAGTAACGAGGGAGGGAGGGCCAAAAAAAAGGGGGGGGGGAGAAGAATAGCAGTTGGGAGATAGAAGAGGAGGAGCGTTACTAAGACGGTTGCAAGCTCAGTGGCCTATGGTCCCTGTGTACAGGAGGGCCCACTGTGCCCGTCACTCTGCCCGTCACTCTGCCCACGTAGGTTCATAAAACATTGGTCTTGGTGTCTGTGTACACACCCGCAGCTCCCGGTCTGGGAAAACGGAACTAGTGCCTGGTGTGGGCGGAGTGATATGCGGAACAAGCCGGATGTGCTGCGCCCACAGGTCCCGCACATTAGAAAGCGGGAGACATGTGCGTCACAGGAGGAAGCTGCGGGACTGGAGTGTGCGGGCGACGCGGGAACGGACTTCAGCTGAGCCTCTGAGACACACCCTGCCTCACTGTCGCCGCCCGCAGAACTCACGTTAAACTTGGTAACAGAAACTAGATATTCCAAATGTCTGACTGAGATTGTGAGGACATCCTCTCCAGGTGCGTTCCCTCTCCTCATCTCATTATCTCTCCTCATCTCATTCCCTCTCCTCATCTCATTCCCTCTCCTCATCTCATTCCCTCTCCTCATCTCATTATTTCTCCTCATCTCATTCCCTCTCCTTATCTCATTCCCTCTCCTCATCTCATTCCCTCTCTCCTCATCTCATTCCCTCTCCTCATCTCATTCCCTCTCCTCATCTCATTCCCTCTCCTCATCTCATTCCCTCTCTCCTCATCTCATTCCCTCTCCTCATCTCATTCCCTCTCCTCATCTCATTCCCTCTCTCCTCATCTCATTCGCTCTCTCCTCATCTCATTCCCTCTCCTCATCTCATTCCCTCTCTCCTCATCTCATTCCCTCTCCTCATCTCATTCCCTCTCCTCATCTCATTCCCTCTCTCCTCATCTCATTATCTCTCCTCATCTCATTCCCTCTCCTCATCTCATTCCCTCTCCTCATCTCATTCCCTCTCTCCTCATCTCATTCCCTCTCCTCATCTCATTCCCTCTCTCCTCTTCTCATTATTTCTCCTCATCTCATTCCCTCTCCTTATCTCATTCCCTCTCCTCATCTCATTCCCTCTCTCCTCATCTCATTATCTCTCCTCATCTCATTCCCTCTCCTCATCTCATTCCCTCTCCTCATCACATTCCCTCTCTCCTCATCTCATTATCTCTCCTCATCTCATTCCCTCTCTCCTCATCTCATTCCCTGTCTCCTCAACTCATTATCTCTCCTCATCTCATTCCCTCTCTCCTCATCTCATTCCCTCTCTCCTCATCTCATTATTTCTCCTCATCGCATTCCCTCTCCTCATCTCATTCCCTCTCCTCATCTCATTCCCTCTCTCCTCATCTCATTATCTCTCCTCATCTCATTCCCTCTCCTCATCTCATTCCCTCTCTCCTCATCTCATTCCCTCTCTCCTCATCTCATTATCTCTCCTCATCTCATTCCCTCTCCTCATCTCATTCCCTCTCTCCTCATCTCATTCCCTCTCCTCATCTCATTCCCTCTCTCCTCATCTCATTATTTCTCCTCATCTCATTCCCTCTCCTCATCTCATTCCCTCTCCTAATCTCATTATCTCTCCTCATCTCATTCCCTCTCCTCATCTCATTCCCTCTCCTCATCTCATTCCCTCTCTCCTCATCTCATTATCTCTCCTCATCTCATTCCCTCATCTCATTCCCTCATCTCATTCCCTCTCCTCATCTCATTCCCTCTCTCCTCATCTCATTATCTCTCCTCATCTCATTCCCTCTCCTTATCTCATTCCCTCTCCTCATCTCATTCCCTCTCTCCTCATCTCATTATCTCTCCTCATCTCATTCCCTCTCTCCTCATCTCATTCCCTCTCTCCTCATCTCTTTCCCTCTCATCTAATTCCCTCTCTCCTCATCTCATTCCCTCTCCTCATCTCATTCCCTCTCCTCATCTCTTTCCCTCTCCTCATCTCATTCCCTCTCCTCATCTCATTCCCTCTCCTCATCTCTTTCCCTCCTCTCATCTCTTTCCCTCTCCTCGTCTCATTCCCTCTCTCCTCATCTCATTCCCTCTCTCCTCATCTCATTCCCTCTCTCCTCATCTCATTCCCTCTCATCTTTTTCCTTCTCCTCATCTCTTTCCCTCTCTCTTCATCTCTTTCCCTCTCCTTATCTCTTTCCCTCTCTCCTCATCTCTTTCCCTCTCCTCATCTCATTCCCTCTCTCCTCATCTCTTTCCCTCTCCTCATCACATTCCCTCTCATCTCATTCCCTCTCCTCACCTCATTCCCTCTCTCCTCATCTCATTCCCTCTCATCTCATTCCATCTCTCCTCGTCTCATTCCCTCTTTCCTCGTCCCATTCCCTCTCTCCTCATCTCATTCCCTCTCTCATCTCTTTCCCTCGTTCTCTCTCTCATCTCTTTCCCTCGTTCTCTCTCTCATCTCTTTCCCTCTCCTCATCTCTTTCCCTCTCTCCTCATCTCATTCCCTCATCTCTTTCCCTCTCTCCTCATCTCATTCCCTGATCTCTTTCCCTCTCTCTTCATCTCTTTTCCTCTTTCATCTCTTTCCCTCTCTCCTCATCTCTTTCTCTCTCACTCTCTCTTTCTCTTTTTTCAAATTCTTTCTCTCTCTCTCTTTGTCTCTATTTCCCTTTCTTTCTCTTTTTCATATGCTCTCTCTTATCTTTCTTTCTTTCTTTCTTTCTTTTTTCATATTCTCTATCTTTATCTTTCCTTTTCTCTCTCCCTCTTACTCTCTGTCATTTTTAATCTCTCTTCTTCTTTCTCTCTCCATCTCTTTTCCTTTCTCTCTGTCTCTCTTTTTCTTACTTTCTTTATCTCTTTCCCGCTCTCTCTTTCTATTCCTGTTGCACCCTTTCTCTCTCTCTCTCTTTCCTTAGCTCTCTTTCTTTAGCTCTCTCTCCATCTCTCTCTCCCTATCTGTCTCTTTCTTTCTCTGTTCATCTCTCTCTCTTTCAAATTAAAATTCTGTCTCTCTGTTTTTATCTTTCTCTCTCTTATCTCTCCCTCTCTTTCGGTTTTTCTCTCTCGCTATCTCGTTATCCCTATTTCTCTTTTTCTTTCTCTCTTTAACTTTCTTTATTTCTCTCTCTTTCAATCTATCTCTCCCCCTTTGTCTCTCTCTCTTTACCCTTCGTTCTCTCTCTTTTTATCTTTCTTCTTTTTTCTTTTTCTGTCTATTCTTTTACATTTAAATGATCTATCCTTTTATCTCTCTCTTTCTCTTTACCACTCATTCTCTCTCTTTTTATACCTTCTCTCCTTATTGCTCTCTTTCTTTCTCTCTTTAAATGTATCTCTCTTTATATCTCTTTTTTATCTTTATATCTCTTTATCTCTCCCTTGTTCTCTCTCTCTCTCTCTCTCTCTCTCTCTCTATTTCTCTGTCTCTTTCTTTATATCTTTCTTTCTCTTTTTCAAATTCTCTCTCTTTTTTATCTTTGTCTCTCTATTTATCTCTTCCTCTCTTTATCTCTCTCTCTTTTCACCTCTCTTTATTTCTTTATTTACCCCTTTCTTTCTCTCTATCAAATTCTATCTTTCTTTTTATCTCTCTTTCTCTTTACCCCTCTTTCTCTCTTTTTATATCTCACTCTCTCTCTCTCTCTTTTTCAAATTCTCCCTCTCTCTTTTTATTTACCTTTTTTATCTTTTTCTCTCGCTCTATCCTTTCTCTCTCTGTTTTTTCTCTCTTTCTCTCTTTTTTCTCTCTCCCTCTCTTTTTCTCTCTTTCTCTTTCTTTATCTCTCTCCCCCTCTTTCTCTCTCTGCCTCTCCCTCAATTTATCTCTCTCCCTCTATCTCTTTAGCTCTCCCTCTTTCTCTGTCTCTTTATCTCTCCCTCTCTTTTTCTCTGTCTTTCTATCTCTTTTATCTCTTTCTCTTTTTAGCTGTCTATGTCCCTTCCTCTTTATCTCTCTCTGTTTCTCTCCCCATCCCTCTGTCTTTTTATCTCTCCCTCTTTCTCTGTTTATCCCTTTCTCTCTCTCTCTCTGCCTCTTTCTGTCTCTACTCTCTTTATCCCGTTTTCTTTCTTTCTTTCTTTCTTTCTTTCTTTCTTTCTTTCTTTCTTTCTTTCTTTCTTTCCTTCCTTCCTTCCTTCCTTCCTTCCTTCCTTCCTTCCTTCCTTCCTTCCTTCCTTCCTTCCTTCCTTCCTTCCTTCCTTCCTTCCTTCCTTCCTTCCTTCCTTCCTTCCTTCTTTCTTTCTTTCTCTCTCTCTCTCTCTCTCTCTCTCTTTCTTTCTTCCTTCTCTCTATTTTTCTCTCTCCTTGAAGATTGAGTATTAAAATTCTTATGACTACATTGCACAGGTGAAACACCCCTCCCCATTCTATTTTTTTTTTCAATGGTGGTAATATGTTAGGGTTCTCATTTTGATCCACTATACAAACCCAGCCACCATATGCACTTTTCACCTTTTTGGTATGGGGGGAAGGTTCACGCTTGGCATCTTTGCACTGTGTAAATTTTCTCAAACTCTATTTAACCATTCCTCCTTTAAGCCACACACTATATAAAGGGAGATTTAAACCATGGGCACAGTTTGCCATGATACACTTTGCGCACCGCATTCACCCCCCCCATGCCTAGGGCCTACTTTTGATCTTGCACATGGGCCCACTGGTTTCATGATATGCTTGATGGTACTCTACAGCAGTCTGGAATGCCCAAACCGATTGGGAGCGGAGTGGGGAGAGCGTATGACCACCCTGAGCTTCACACCTAAAGGAATTTGGAGTGGGAATCATGGAGTATACTGGTCTTTTTCTTGTCATCCATTAGTGTGGTTAGAATGCTCTTTACCGCTGCAAACTGAACTGAGGGTTTCTTCCAGGCCCTAACGATGGTGCGTTTTGCAATGTATCTCTGTTCTTTTTTAATTATGTGAAAACAATAAAATCCGATTGAACAAAAATGAGAATAAAATGGGCCTCTTAAAGCTGGTGAAACCAATATTCAAATGAAAAATCTCTTCAGTACATTTGATAATTTGATCAGTGTTTAGGCGAATGTTGTTAGAAAATAGTTTGCTTTTAACATTTGATTTTGAAATTACTTAAACTTCTTTTTTTTTCAAGCTTCTGCAGACAAATACAATTGTTGATTTGACACCGTTAAATATTAGAAAAACAAACAAAAACTCACAAAACGAAAACTTTTAAACAAAATTATAATGGTTTTTGGGCCCTTTAAAGTGACACTAAACTTTGGTAGTATGTATTCTTGGCTTTAAAAGTCCCTTTTATCGCTCTCCGCCTCCTCCAAATCTCCAAATTCTTTAGCTGTAGGCTGACTACATGTTAGAAGGTGGCTGCGTTCTCTCCACATGGTCCAACTGTATGTAGGAACATAGCCAGTTCTCTTTCTTGCTTCCAAGATGGACCAGGGTAGTCTATCTTTGTGTACTTTGTGTATTGTGCATTGAGTAATGCAACGTATACTGACCCATCCCAAAAAAACAGAAATTGGAAAAGGAGAGGTTCAGGAGCCCAAAGAGGACATTACAAGGAGGCATACAAAATCAGTAAGAACCAGTTTCATGAAAAACAGATTACATGGCCATTAAGTAGTGGATGTGTATGGATTATTTTTTTAATCATTTATTGTTACTTTAATATCGGTTATTATGAACCTAGTATTTAGTCGATAGCTACCTTTCTCTGGTCTACATCAGTAGGGGCTCTTGCACACCGCTGTGTAGGCGTTAGAACCCCCCCTTCCTCATTCTGCTGCATTATATGCATACTTAAGCCCCAGGGGTTTCACAGATGAGCACAGCAACCTGACTTCCCTGACTGATTAGAGCTATACAGTGTTTTTCTTTGATGTTTTACAAGGATAATGTGCCAGTATTGATTATGTCCTCCACAAATGTGAAGGAAACATCTCTTTGATCAAGTCCAGCTCTTGCAACTAGAGAGCGTCTCACACTTGGAGAAGGAGAAATCTCTTTAAGTATGGATTTAAATTAACTGTTAAAATTCCCATTGCCATCCAGAGGGGTAAATATCACCAAATTAAAAAAATTAAAATCAGGAAGGACCGGTGTCAAAAGATTAAGTGTTGGCTTCACATGTGAATTCATGTCAACTCTGTCGCCTGACTGAGAATCGCCTTTGCCGATCATGTGCTTTGAAGCAGTGAGTAATTAAAGCAGTATTAAACCCAAAAACGAACATTTATTATATTGTAGTTTACTAATTCTTAGATGTGATCAGGGCCGGCACAAGGTCACCTGGTGTCCAGGGCGAAGATGCCAAATGATGCCCCCCCTCAAAAAAAACAATTATGAGTATTATGTGTCAGCAAAGATCCTCTTCCTCCACCCAACAGGGGCGGACTGACCATTTGTAAACTCAGGCACTGTCCGAGGGCCCGGGGTCAGTAGGGGGCCCCATGAGATGCCCCTGGTACCTTTTTCATAGGCTTTTTTTGAGTTTGGGCAAGGACACAGGGGCCCCATGATCCCCTATTGCCCGGGGGCCCCATGAATTGTCAGTCCACCCCTGCCCCCCAAATAAAAATTTGAGCACTGATCTTTACACTTACCCCCTAAACATAAATGCCCTTTGAAAGCCAAAATTTTCCCCAAACAAAAATTCCTCCTTTTCCAGTACAAATCCCGCTTCCCAGCCCAATTCTTTGCCTCCCCAAATCCCCCCTTTTAGCACAAATCCTCTACCCCTCAAATTTCCCCTCTGAGCATAAATCCTCTCACCCCTCCAAATCCCTTTCTCCCAGAATAAATCTCCTCCAAATCCCTAGCACTAATCCTCCTTCCAAATTTCCCCACCTAGCACAAATCCACTCAATCATACCTAATAGCTGCTGCCCCAATATCCCCACTGGGCCATCCCTCCTGCCCACCCCTTGTCCCTGCCCTGAATGTGGTGGCTGCATTAGGTTTTCTTTTATTTTGTCATTATTTCCTCTATTTTTATCCAGTGATCCAGTCAGTTAGTTTGTTGTTTTTCACAAACTTTCTTCCAGATGTATCAGTTTATTGAAATGAGACAAACCATTTACCACTGTCAGGTATGCCAACAGTGGCCAGCTTTTATTAATTTATGCAAAACCCTTATCCCAAAAGGAAAGAAACTGTTTGTTGTAACTGATTATAAAGTGTGAGCTGCAGTTTAGCTTCAATTTGTTAGTGTATTTATGTCTGATAATATATTTAACTCTCCCCAGACTGACAATGCTGCCATATGCTGTGCCTCCTGTGCTCCTTTGTCCAGAGTGGAGGCAGTCTAATACAGGAGGTGTGTTACTGGCAAGATCACCAGGTGGACACAGAGGACAAAAAAGCGTAAACATGAAAACGAATGCAGTCACCACATCTAAAGATTGGTAAGCTGCAATATTTTACGTTTTTGGTTTCGGTTTTATTGCCACTTTAAAAGATGGGTATGGTATAAATTTAATGAGCACATTGTTATTATTCTTTCAGTATTTACCTTAATATAATTGTTTTATGGGACTTTCACTTTATACAAGTTCACATTTGTATATTTTTGGTATTGAGTTAAAGTCCAACTCTGGGAATTAAAAAAAAAAAACACTACTCTTGCAGTGGGACCCCACACACTGCAAAGGTTAAACGCTTGTTAACTGTAGAGGATGATGCCTTTAACATTCAATTTTTAAACCTGTTGTCGCATATATGCAGCCTCTCGGGGGGGGGGGGTGGGCTTTAATGCTGAGAGGCTGCATATATGCGTCCCAAGTGTATACATTTGGGACGCTGAGAGTGCACACCTTGTGCGCTCTTAACAGAGTTTGTGGCGGGCACTGGAAGGCTCCCAAAGCCTACTTGCGATTGGGAGCTTTCCAATTCGTGACTGCCAATCACAGCAGTTGCATGATCAGAAATCCCTCCTCCACCTCCCGAAATTCAGAACCTCTTAAAGTGCTGGGAGGCGATTGTGGGAATGGGTTTCCGAAACAGCAACCGCATTCACAATTAGAATTTCTTTTAGGGAAAAACTTTCCATCTTGCTCCTTCAAATCTTCTCATCACTACGTTCGAAAAGAAACGTTGAGCTAACCCCACTAACCATCAGAAAATCAACATTCTAAAAGCTAAAATTGTCTGATGAAATTCTGCTGGAGTACGGCCAGCTTAATGTCCCAAAAGGTTGTGATGTGCGAGGTCCTGGGTCTTTTATCCTTAGGCTACGTTCACACTAGCCTTGTTTGCAAGCGGCAGACAGGCGTTTGGGAAGCGTTTTTACCGTTTCCCAAACGCCTGGGAAAATTCTGCACATTGCAGCACATAGTGCTGTTCAAACGGGAGCGCTAGCGTCGCGGCAAAAGGGGAAGCTCTGGTCGAGTCAGGAGGAGTTGAAGCCTCCTATTCATGTCTATGGTGCCGCTCCGCAAACGCTCGGCCGGCGTTTGCGGTGCGGTTGCAACGCGGTTGTGAGGCGTTTGCGGAGCGGTAACACCATTCAAACTTCATTATAGGCGTTTGTGGGCATTTTTAACGCTTGGCAAACACCTAGCAACCGCCGCTAAACCGCACATGCGGCGTTTGCGGAGCGTAAAAAACGCTCCGCACATGCCGGACCAATGCTTGTCAAACGCTATAGGGGAAGTGTGAACGAGCCCTTATGCAGGCCATAGATGGGTCGAAAATCGGCCGATAAAAAAATAAAATCGGCCGATTTTCGGATCGCTAGTGGGCTAATTGTTCAGCCGTTTTTTGGTATTTTGTCAGATTTATTTTTATCGGTAAAGTTGGAAAAAAAATTTTGCGCCAATTATGGGCAAATCGGCCGATCTTTTTACCGATAAAAAAATCTGCGCATGAGCTGTGACCTGCAAGAGGAAGACAAAAAGAAGAAGAGGATGAAGAAGAAGAGGAAGAAGAGGATGAAGAAGAAGAGGAAGAAGAGGAAGAAGAGGATGAAGAAGAGGAAGATGAAGAAGAGGATGAAGAAGAGGAAGAAGAGGATGAAGTAGAAGAGGAAGAGGATGAAGAAGAGGATGAAGAAGAAGACGAGGATGAAGAAGAGCAAGAAGGAGAAGAGGATGAAGAAGAAGAGGATGAGGAAGAAGAAGAGGATTAAGAAGAAGAGGAAGATGAAGAGGATGAAGAAGAAAAAGAGGAAGAAGAAGAAGAGGATGAAGAAGAAGAAGAGGATGAAGAAGAAGAGGAAGATGAAGAAGAAGAAGAGGATGAAGAAGAAGAAGAGGATGAAGAAGAGGAAGAAGAAGAGGAATTCCAGTCCAGCAAAAAGTGTCCCTGCAGAGAGCTCCGCTATTTCTTTGACAGTTCCTTGACATTTATAGCGGTTGCAACAATGTATCTATTTGTTTCTGAATAAAAACATCTGCATCCTAAATGGATACAAATAGATACATTGTTGCAACCGCTATAAATGTCAAAGAACTGTCAAATAGCGGAGCTCTCTGCAGGGACACTTTTTGCCGGCTGTAGACAGGATGAAAATCGGCCGATTTTTTTTACCGTTGCTAATAACGTCGGCCGATTGACCGATTTTACGTTTTTTTAAAGAAAAATCGTCCGGTTTTCTCCCCATCTATGGCCTGCATTAGAGTGTCTTTTTTACTGTCTGGGTGACATAGGCACTTCTTTTTGGCTGTCCAGTGGTGGGGTCCTCTTAGGCCGGGTGTCGGCAACCCGCGGCTCCAGAGCCGCATGCGGCTCTTTTTCGCCTTTGCTGCGGCTCCGGAGCACACTGCCCACCAGGTGACAGGCAATAGGGTTGCCGTAGCTCAGTGGTCGGCAAGCCGCGGCTATTTAACTCTTTAATGCGGCTCTTCTGTGTGCCGGGCGCCCGCTCCCCTCCCTCCTCTCGGGCGGCCGCCCCAAAAGTCAGGACTCTGTAGAGCGGAGCGTGGCAAACATTGGCAGTCAGGATGTAGGCGGGGCAGCATGACGAACTCCTCTCCTCTCACAGTCCGCCCTGAAGACCGGAACGGCGCGGGAACACGGCGAGAGGAACGCGCGGAGCAAAGGTAAGTGAATTGACACAATATGGGGAATGAATTACTATAGGGGGGATGAATTACTATAGGGGGGATGAATTACTATATGGGGGATGAATTACTATATGGGGGATGAATTACTATGGGGGATGAATTACTATATGGGGGATGAATTACTATGGGGGATGAATTACTATATGGGGGGTTAATTACTATATGGGGGATGAATTACTATGGGGGATGAATTACTATATGGGGGATGAATTACTATGGGGGATGAATTACTATATGGGGGATGAATTACTATAGGGGGGATGAATTACTATGGGGGATGAATTACTATGGGGGATGAATTACTATATGGGGGATGAATTACTATGGGGGATGAATTACTATATGGGGGATGAATTACTATGGGGGATGAATTACTATGGGGGATGAATTACTATATGGGGGATGAATTACTATAGGGGGGATGAATTACTATATGGGGGATGAATTACTATATCGGGGATGAATTACTATATGGGGGATGAATTACTATGGGGGATGAATTACTATATGGGGGATGAATTACTATGGGGGATGAATTACTTTATGGGGGGTTAATTACTATATGGGGGATGAATTACTATGGGGGATGAATTACTATATGGGGGATGAATTACTATAGGGGGGATGAATTACTATATGGGGGATGAATTACTATGGGGGATGAATTACTATGGAGGATGAATTACTATATGGGGGATGAATTACTATATGGGGGATTAATTACTATAAGGGGGATTAATTACTATATGGGGGATGAATTACTATATGGGGGATGAATTACTATGGGGAATGAATTACTATGGGGGATGAATTACTATGGAGGATGAATTACTATATGGGGGATGAATTACTATATGGGGGATTAATTACTATAAGGGGGATTAATTACTATATGGGGGATGAATTACTATATGGGGGATGAATTACTATGGGGAATGAATTACTATAGGGGGGATGAATTACTATATGGGGGATGAATTACTATATGGGGGATGAATTACTATAGGGGGGATGAATTACTATGGGTAATGAATTACTATATGGGGGATGAATTACTATGGGGGATGAATTACTATATGGGGGATGAATTACTATGGGGGATGAATTACTATGGGGGGATGAATTACTATATGGGGGATGAATTACTATGGGGGATGAATTACTATATGGGGGATGAATTACTATGGGGGATGAATTACTATATGGGGGATGAATTACTATATGGGGGATGAATTACTATGGGGGATGAATTACTATGGGGGGATGAATTACTATATGGGGGATGAATTACTATATGGGGGATGAATTACTATGGGGGATGAATTACTATAGGGGGGATGAATTACGATGGGGGATGAATTACTATGGGGGATGAATTACTATGGGGGATGAATTACTATATGGGGGATGAATTACTATATGGGGGATGAATTACTATGGGGGATGAATTACTATATGGGGGATTAATTACTATGGGGGATGAATTACTATATGGGGGATGAATTACTATGGGGGATGAATTACTATATGGGGGATGAATTACTATGGGGGATGAATTACTATATGGGGGATTTATTTTCAGTTTTAAAAATGTGGCTCTCAAAATAAATTTCAATCGTGGTTTTGGCGAGATTTGGCTCAGTTGAAAAAAAAGGTTGCCCACCACTGACCTAAGGCTATGATTGTGATTATGACGATACACTGTGGCCCTGATTAACCCTTTGCTTACTGGGCCCTTAAACCCCCTTCATGACCAGAGCGCTTTTTGCAATATATGCAGTGTTGGGTTTGTTTTAAATGTTGCAATGGTGTTGCGGCTCCCAGTCTTTTTTTCCCTCTCGGAAACGGGTCCAAGTGGCTCTTTATGTCTTAAAGGTTGCAGACCCCTGTCTTAGGCAGTGAGTAGCTTTTTTTTTTTACCTAGTGAGTGCTGAATCTATGAATAAGTACTGTGTGATTGTGCTTGTTTCTTTGAAAAATACATTTTTATCTTTAATAGTCCAAAGAGTGGTGCAATTTTATAAGGCTTTTCTGTAAAAAGAAAGATATTTATGCTCTGAGTGTTTCCCTTTAAATGAAAAAGTACTGATGTCCAATTTTAGATGATAATGGTTGTGTAACACCTCGCATTGCTCTTTTATCTGAACGTTTTTGGCAATTACATGCACAGCCTTTATAGCAGTGTGTTAAGCCTCTCACCAATAGCCTCCAACAATATACCATACAAGTGACTGCTTTCTTCTGTACTTGGTAATATGTGCATGTGTCCAACTGATAATTTTCCAGCAGCAGCAATGCAAACATACATGAAAGACACACCAAATTATATAGAAAATTGTATACAGTTCTGTGAAGCAGCAGCCTGACTTCACCGGCTCTATAAAAGTAACATCACAATATCTGTCCAAGGCTGTAATTGTGTGTTTTGTCATTATAAAGCCAAAGGTGAGTTTGTGCTCTTCGTGGATAAAAGGCTTCTAGTTCTATAAGAGGGTGAATTGGCCAGTTGTAGGAGTTTTTATTGATCTGTTTCTATAGCTTAGCGGTTATCACCTGTGACTTTCCATTCTGGAGTCTGAAGTTAGACTCATAACTGGGGCAGTACTGTAGGCTCTACTTTGGCTGCTTTCTTTCTGAAACCCAGCGATAACCACAAAGGTTAAAAAAAACAGAGCATTGGGCAAATATTTGGGCAGCCATTAGAAACCTCTCTTGCGGAAAATGCTCTTTCTCTGGCGCCATGCAGGTCTATTGAATTCTGTAAATTTCAGAGCTGTGACTCCATGCCTGTTAATGTTTTTATGGCTCCAAAACTGAAGCTGGCCACGCATTGTGTGAATTTCAGTCAGTTGCTGGGGAACCAGATTACATTTTCTCAGTGGGCAGTCCTGCAGGCTAAGCTCCTTTTGACAAAGGTTAATTGTCTGAGCGACTTTTGTAGAAGGAGCCTGCTGGAAATTTTTGGTTGAACAGCAGTGCATCCAAATAGATGCAGGCACCATGTGGGTAAATTGATAGCTGGCTGTCAGTATACAATAGCCATGGGGGGGATGGGGTAGAATCATCCATCTGCAATGTATAGCTTGGATGGAGGAATCTGCTAGTGTTTTTTTATATATAACCTGCTTACTGAACGAAACAAAAACTATCAGTGCATGGCCAGCTTAAGAGTTTTAAGAGGGAGGACAAAAATGGCTGCCTAAATACACTAGGACAGTGATGGCGAACCTATGGCACGCGTGCCAGAGCTGGCACGTAGAGCCATCTCAGTGGGCACGCCAGGAAGAAGAGGAAGATGAGCGCACACGGACCACGCACACTGACCGGCCATCCAGATCTCGTCCACACTGGACCCCCATCAAACTACATCTCCCACATGTCTCTGGGGCCAGGGTGGGTGTGGACGAGAGGAAACGGCTCCTATGTGGATTTGGCACCAGGGGTGATGTAGCCGGGGATGGGCGTGGAAGAGAAGAAGAGGCTCCCACACTGCTCCGGGGCCAGGGGCGATGTGTTCAGCATGGATGGGAATGAGCTGCTGGGTTGGAAGCCACACCGACACTGCCAGAGGTGAGATTAACTGCTTGCAGTGTCATCCATCAGTGCCCAGAAGTGTCACCCATCAGTGCCCAGCAGTGTCGCCTGTCAGTGCTGCCCAGCAGTGCCACCTGTCAGTGCCCAGCAGTGTCGCCCATCAGTGCTGCCCATCAGTGCCTCCAGTTGGTGCTATCAGTCAGTGCCGCTTATCAGTGCCCATCATTGCTGCATATCAGTGCATCATCAGTGCCTCCTCATCAATGCCCACCAGTGCCGCCTCATCAGTGCTACCTATCTGTGCCACCTCATCAATGGCTATCAGTGCTGCCTATTAGTGCAGCCTCACCAACGCACATCAAAGAAGAAATATTACCTGTTTGCAAACTTTTATAATAGAAGCAAAGAAAACCTTTTATGTTTTTAATTTTTTGATCTTTTTTCATTTATAGTGCAAAAAATAAAACACCCAGTGGTTATTAAATACCACCAAAAAAAGCTCTATTTGTGTGAAAAAATGAGTGTTGCATGACCACACAATTGTCATTGTCAAGTGCAACAGCACTGAAAGCTGAAAATTGGTCTGGGCAGGAAGGGGGTAGAAGTGCCCGGTAGGCAAGTGGTTAATTGCAGTGTTGGCACTTTGAAATAAAAAAGTTGGTTTTGTGTTGCAGTTTTGGGCACTCGGGCTCAAAAAGGTTTGCCATCACTGCACTAGGATATGAACATTATTATTATTATACAGGATTTATATGGCGCCAACAGTTTGCACAGCTCTTTACAAAATGAAGGTAGACATTAAAGTCACAATACAATTTGGTACTAGAGGAAACAGAGGGCCGTGAGCTTGTTGGACATCCTATTACAAAACCATGGGCATTGATATGGAGCTGGTATCCTCTGTGCAGCTATAAAAGCCTTCTAGAAGACTTTTCGCTAAAGTTGTCTTTAGGAATTTGTGTCTGTTCAGTCAAAAGAGTTCTCTGGTACTGATCTTGGATGAGAAGACCTGGCTCACAATTGACGTTCCAATTCATCCCAAAAGTATTGTGTTAGGTAGGGTTGAGGCCAGGGCTATGCGCAGGCTACGTGAGTTCCTCCACACCAAACTCATCAAACCAAATCATTATGGCTTTGTACACAGTGACAGTCATACTGGAACAGAAAAGGTCCTTCCCTGTTCTCCCAAGGTTGGAAGCACACATTTGACTGAAGTGCCTTTTTTATGCTGTAGCATGAATAGTACTCTTCAATGGCAACATCTTTAAAGTAGACACAAGGCCTGCTAATCTTGCAGTTCCCCACTCCCTGATGAAGAAATGGTAAACGCTACAAAAAAAATGTAAAATTCTGAAAATACATTACAGTTTCTGGAGGTCTTGTCTAGTCAAGGGTGACGTCACTAGGCATTCTCTTGGGATCCTCAGAGATGTGACGATTCCAAATGTGGTGAGCAAGTGCTCCTATACATCATGGAGCAGCTTATCCTCAGATTTGGGATCCTCAGTTTTCCTAGGATCCCATGGTGAGGCCCAAATGTGTCACTAACACCTATAGAATTGGTCTGAGAAGGTTCTCATTTACCCAGGTCATGGTATCTCTAAAATTAGTCAGTCACATTCAACTGGACTTATTCTGTAATGTTGACCTGGTTTCATAGCGTATCCAAGCTGCTTCTTTGGTTCTAATAAGTGTCAGGAAATGCAGATATTATTGTCCAAGCTCAGGATGACAATAATTCACCCTATTGACCATGTAAATCAAGGGATTAACACCTATAAAGCCTTAGGATGGGAGAATGTAAGTAAGGCAAGGTGATTCCACAATTTCCAACCCCCCCATTCTGTTTTTGGTCACTAACAACTGCTGTTCCATGGTAATTGGGGTAAGGTACCTGTTCTATCAGTGTGGATATAAATGTTGGGATATCTTCCTGACACTCATTAGAACTGAGAATGTGGCTTGGAAACGTCTTCAACATTATAGACCAAGTCCAATAAATGTGACTAACTACTTCCAGATATAGGTTGCTTCTAGCTTGATGTGGTGGAAACTTCACTTTTAGGATCAGGAGATATTCTGGTTTGTACTACTGCTTGTATAAATGAAAGTAAAAGAGCTATTTAACCTCCTCGGCGGTATGATTCTTTCCGATTTTTTGTGCTGAAAGCGGTACCATTTTTTTGCATAGAAATATGTAGTTTTTTATTGTAGGCTGTAATTTTTAGGAATAACACACTGAAATCTGTCTGAACAAGAGTCTAGTAAACATTCCGGATATGATAAAATTTGAAACACGAAATCATAAATTATAATTTAATAAATAATCATAAAAAATAATAATATAATAATAATAAATTTAATTCAATAATATAATCAAACCAAAAACACTGAAATTTTAAATACAGAGGCAAATTCGCACATCGCTGAGCAAAGTCGCAAAATCGTTTTCAGTGTCTGATGACGAATTTCCCCACGAATCATTATCACTCAATTCTGCAAGTGGTTCTGATTTACTATCGCTGTTCTCTAGCCGCTCTAAAACCGCTTTTGACGTAAAGGGACGCTTTTTGGACGCCATGGACTTTTCTAAGTTTCCAGGCAGAAAGAACAGTCAAAATGCAGGCAGGGCGCCGGACAAAGCAGTAGCGACAAAATATATGGGAAATGCATTGAAAAAGCAATGACAGCAAAAATGAAATTTTTTAAAAATTTCAAATTTCCCGCCGGTTCTGGCGCCCGTACGTCCCGACGTCACAGGGACCGGAACACAGAAGCCAGATGCCGGCATCGGTCGGAGGAGATGGCTGGGGACGCTGCAGGGAACACATCGCGGGAGCGAAGGACAAGGTAAGTGCTGCAGGGACCCCCGGAGAACGCCGCATGGTAAGCCCGAGTGTAGCTCGGGGTTACCGCTCTTGGTACAGAAATTTTACCCCGAGCTACACTCGGGAATACCGCTAAGGAGGTTAAAGAAAGACCCAAGAGAGGTGTAACGTGAGAATTTCTTTACATTGTTCTTGGGTTTTTTTTGTCTTTGACTTCATATTTTTCAATCAGTAGGTGGGTAGGGACCTGATAAGCAGACCATTGTACCGTGTATGTTTTATTATATATCATTCAAACCAGGATAGTAATAAACTTGCATGACAATATTTTTCCACTGCATAACCAAGTCTCTCATTTTATTAAAAAGTTTACCAGTTTAAATACTAACATAATCTTTTGGACAGTAGAACGTTTCACAGTGTACAGATGGCTTTCTATGGGCTGTCGGTACATTACATTAAGTGGTTCGCACCTCCATGACACAGGTAACTCCATGACACCTGCATTTTCAATGCTCAAATGTCACAACATAGGCAGAAATGGTTTCAGTGTACAAGATGCAATAGAACTGCAAAAGAGAAAATCCATATTGACACAATATATAATTGATACAATACTATAATACATTTCAAATCACTGCCTTCTCTTCTACGCATGTTAGTGAAAGTTGCAGCATCCTGTGATTTTCTGCCATGCAGTATAACTAAAGGTAAAACTTTTTTAAGTTTTGGATAGAATGGAGAGGGATTAGAACCTCTGTCATGTTTTTTATTGCTGCCTGTGTGCCCCTTTAGGGACTTTCTCCCACTCTATTTGTCCTGTTTTCTGTTATCAGTTAAAGAAAATCCCAAATTTGGGGTTTTCCACAGAACAGTAATAGAGGGGAAATCATGCATTGAGAGCACTAGTTCTGGTGATCCTGGTGACAGCCAGGGATTCCTTCACTTCCTCTTTTGACTATGGGACAGGAAGTGACGGGAAATCTTCCCAATCGGACACAGATGACAAAAAAGCTGACATGGATTATATCCCTCCTTTATCCATCCAAAAAAAGATTTGGCTGTAGTTCTACTTGAAGTGAATATCCAACATGAATCTAGACTGGAAGGTATTATATAATCCATTTTACCCCCAATCTATCAGCAGTCAGTTAATGAGGCCCCCACTAGCAGAACGGTAATGGGGTTCTGATGTGTGCTTTTGTTGAGAAAATATATTAATTAGTAGTAGTACCTCCTCACCGGCTTATCTCACCGCAGGCTATCCCCGCTTCAGTCGATCTTGAATGCTGCGGCCAGACTCATCCACCTTACTAACCGCTCCGTATCCGTCACCCCCCTCTGCCAATCCCTCCACTGGCTTCCGATTGCCCAACGGATAAAATTCAAAATGCTAACATTGACGTACAAAGCTGTTCATAACACTGCCCCAAACTACATCACTGATCTGGTATCCAAATACCACCCAAAACGTACTCTCCGCTCCTCACAAGACCTCGTGCTCTCTAGTTCCCTGGTCTCCTCCTCCCATGCCCGCCTCCAGGATTTCTCCAGGGCTTCCCCCATCCTCTGGAACTCCCTACCCCAATCCATCAGATTATCACCTACTCTCCTCACCTTTAGGCGCACTTTGAAAACCTACTTCTTCAGGGAAGCCTAGCCCACCCTCAGCTAATTACCGATCTCCTCCACTCTCCCTACCATTCCATCCCCCACAGCTATTTCCTCCTGTACCACTATCCCCTCCCTCCTAGATTGTAAGCTCCAAGGAGCAGGGCCCTCAAACCCCTCGTGTATTGAATTGTATTGTTACTGTACTGTCTCGTGTATTGTCTCCCATTATAATGTACAGCGCTGAGCGAACTGTTGGCACTATATAAATCCTGTATAATAATAATAATAAAGATTTTCCTAACATTTGCTCAAGATTCTCCCAAAAGCAGATGATGAGCATTCACTCTATGCCACATTAGTGAAAATTCACCCAATAGTTACCAAGATTCACCGAGTAAAAAGGCATTCCATCAACCTATTTTTATCCAAATTTGCCTGACTTGAGCTGCCTAATCGTAATCACTTCTGAAAATGTGATGATTGTCTTTACTTAGGGCTGATCTTACATTTCCTATGAGCCCTGCTGTACCTTTGAAATCATTGCATTTGCTTCAGTGGCAGTGTGGGCTTGGACAGGGGCATGCTGATAAGAGGAGCTGTATTTCAAGTGCTCCTTTCCCAGTTTAAATACTAACTTTTACTTCTGATGAGGTTCTTCCATCATCAACACTTTTCCTGGGTGGGTTTGAGTGGTAGTTTGTGCCTGTGTGCTCAGTATTCTTTATAAGTGCAATGTTTGCATGTTAACTATTTAAACATAGTATTACCTGTGCTATTTGGTGTGCTTGTGTTGTGCTTTATTGTTCATGAACTTGGTATAGTCATCAGTGGGCAGCAATGCTTTAGGAGAAGGGTCCCATTTTTGGGGGGCAAAACCCTTCTCAAAGCACCACACCTTGCTAAAATGTATGTAGTCTGATATCAGCTTAGCAGGTAGGTTGCCTGCTGGCAGCTCCCATCCTATGGACACACAAGCCTTGGACGGGGTGGCCATTCCAATTTTATTCATTTAGTTACCCAAAGTGATTGTAATGCATTTTTTTTTCTAAAATAATAAACATGTCATACTTACCTGCTCTGTTCAATGGTTTTGCACAGAGTAGCCCTTATCCCCCTCTTTTGGGGTCCCTCGCTGGAGGTCCTGGATCTTCCTGCCTTCCGAATGCCCCCATAGCAAGCCTCTTGCTATGAGGACACTCATGTGGGCTCGATCAGTAGCCGCACTGTGTGCATCTATGGACACACACAGTGCAGCTCAGCCCCGCCCCCTGCTCTGTTTACAGGATTTGATTGACAGGCTCAGTGCTGTATTGAGATCAGGCTCGGAGGCTGACACGGAAAGGTTTTTTTATCTTATTGCAAAGAATGCATTGAGGTAAAAAAAAAAACCTTTTACCTTTACAAGCATTTTAAGTAATGAAAATAGAATACTCTGTATTGTAAGTATATGATAATTATACTTTGTTTGCATCAAACTGCCACACTTCAAACTTAAAGGCAGGTCAATGAATGAATCATGTTTTGTGGAATACTATTTAATACCGATCTTGTTCTGTGTAGACATTTGAAGAACAGTGTATAATGTTCCCCTGTCATAGCAGTCTGAGTAGAGCAGTCTACATTTTGTGCAGTTATCCATAAAATATTTACATAAATTCACCATTCTATACATGTAGAACCTTTCCTGCACAACCTGTAAACACCAATTTTGGTATTTATCGTGCAGCTCCTGGCCCCTGCCAAAATATTAATCAGACCTGATCAGCATGCGACCTGAGCAAAACTGAACTGGACTGTTCCTGGATATGTTGCTTTCTGTCTTGCGACCCATGACATGAGGAACATCTTGCAACACTAAGGTCTCATGCACCCTGGACATTTTTGCGTTCTCTCCTATACACTTTCCCTCCTAGCAGTGGTGTTTTGGCAGAAGAAGAGCTCGATGCTTGTAAATGCAATGCGTTAAGCGTGTATAGGCACGTCAACTGCGTGGGCGTTAATTCATTGAATTAATTAGTAAATTATTATTCTGGGCATTGAAATAAATTAACGCTCAAGCGCTGAACGCCTTTACACGTGTCAAGCGTTTTTCCTGGCTGCTGCTCCTGGATGCTGTGGCCGTGGTGTTTTTATTTTCTGCCTCTAAGCGCCCTTGCCCTTAACCACTTCCAGACCGGACACTTTTACCCCCTTCCTGACCAGGGCAATTTTCAGCTTTCAGCACTATCACACTTTGAATGACAATTGCGCGGTCATGCAACACTGTACCCAAATGAATTTTTTACCATTTTTTTGAGACAGATAAAGCTTTATTTTGGTGGTATTTATTCACCGCTGGGATTTTTATTTTTTTTGCTATGTAAATGAAAATGTCCAAAAAATTTGGAAAAAAGTGTTTTTTTAAATAAAATTTTGCAAATAAATAATATTTCATTATAAATCTTTGCCAAAATTTTTTCCATTATCTTTTTAGTAAAAAAAAAAATCCAGATTAGTTTATAACCAAAAATTATAATTTTTAAACATTTTTTTTACATTTTTATTTTTTTATATTATTATTTTTTATTTTTTTACATACTGTCACCCTAGCAGTACAGTGTCACCATGGTGACACTGTACTACTTGTGGGGGGTGATGAAGATTTTTTTTTTTTTTTTTACACATTGCTTTTACACCCATATAGGATGTAAAAGCAATCATTTCTCTTTCTCTCTGTGTGCATTCTTGCACTCATTGAGAAGTACTGAGTGAGCTGTGATTGGTCACAGCTTGTCACATGGTACAAGCCTGTTGTGAATAGGCTTGTACCATGTGACCTCTGTGATCATTCACAGATTTCACACGTAGTAAGCAATGATGTCACAAGTGACATCTTGCTTACTACTTTGCATGTGATCACTGATTGGCCGATCAGTGATCACATGATCGGGACCTCGTAGAGAGGTCCCGTCCGACGATCGGTGTTTCACTGTGGACACAGCGGGCACCGGATCGTGGTGCTGCGTGCTCCCAGGGAGCGCGCACAAGCAGGGTGCGGGGAGGCCGTTTATAAACGGCTACCCGACCCTGCACTGCCACCGTCCGGCTGTTTATATGCAACGGCCGGTCGGGAAGTGGTTAAACTATATAGGCTAATATGCAGGGGCGTTTAGAGGCAAACCCCCCCCCCCCCCAAAAAAAAAACCAAGCAAGCACCAGACACCCGTAAGTGCAGCATCAAGAAATGTCCAGTGTGCATGAGGTATAAATAGGAAACCGGGGAATGTCCGTTCTGTAGAACTATATGTGTATTACAAGAATTTCTGAATGAGACCACAGTACCTGAACCATGCAAGCTGTTGTTCTCTAATATGGTACCTACACAGCCAGAACATGAACTGCAAATGAAGTCAGATTATTGCTTAGACTGTATTCCTGCTAGTTACATTGTCCAGTTCATTTCTTTACATCCTCTTTTATTTATGCCATCAGTTCCCTTTTTCTTTTGTTTGTATTCATTTTCCTCTGGTCTTTTAGAATGGATCTTCATATGGGGAACATCGAATACGTGGACAGGTATATTTCCGGCAGCTGTAGGGAGCAGAAAAGTGAGAGCATTTGCTTCTAAATGGGCTGTAATGGCAGTGATTTCTAGCAGTCTCTTGTATAATGTCCATAGTTTCTGACTATGTCCTGCAGACAGTCTCTAGTCTCCAATCTTTCCTGTAGTATATCTGCAGTTTTTGAAAATCTCCTGCAATGAGATTGCAGTCATTGACAGTTCAGACTTTTTTTGTAGCAGTACATAAACAGACTGTAATGTGTGGCCCTTTGACAATGTCAGGAACTGACCCTGATGAGCCAGATATCCAGTCAGTTGACCATCAATGAGCTTAGCATTGACATAGTAGCAAACAGTTAACATTTGTCATAGGAAACGGCAACTACTTTACCAGCTAGTATAAACGTGAAGCAGCATATTCGTTTTTTCTTTGATCCATAGGCCAGAGATGTTTGACATTTTTATGTTTGAGTAACAGGTGTTGCGCTAGCTTTGCAGGACGTATTTGCCTGTACAGTGCCAGGGTACAGCTGAGCTCCTTTGGGCTTGCAACCTAGCTCTGGATTATGGATAATCACAAATATTCATACCAATTCAGGGCACAATGAAGGAATATGTTAGCATAACAAACACGTCAGAATGATGGTTTTAATTGTGCCATGAGAGGAGAAAGTGACAACTATCTTCAGATCAGAGTGGAAGCTGGCTTGCCACTTCATTGCCGCAGCACAGGTAGCATTTTTCACCTTTGTTAAACTTGTTGCTGTGCCAGTAAAGATGTAGCTCCCACTAGATTCCAAAACGATGAATTTCATATCCAGCAACTTGGTAACCCCACAAATTAAAAGTGCTCCACATGGGGTCCTGATACAGAAGCAGTTTATGCTGTTTTTAAGATATGATATCTCATCATAATCTTTCAGCAGCTGCGTTACATTTATGGAACCGAAACAGAGAGAGAGATAAAATTGTCTATGTTATGAGAGTACATCATACTTAAGGAGGTCTCCTGAGTTGGAACAGAGCATATTCTAACAGATGGGCTGACCTCACTAGTCGCATTCCTCTCGTTCCTTCTTAGCTGTTGCCCTGGGCACACTGCCTTGATCAAATGTCTTTTGAAAGTGTCACTCAACACAATGTAAATGAAAGGGTTTATGCAGCTGTTGGCGTACCCAAGACTGATGGCCACATTGTAGGCATAGAGGAACATCACTGTTGGATGCTCAACTTTGAGGTGCACCAGCTGAAGAATATAATAAGGTGCCCAGCAAATGAAGAAGGCCGAACAGATTGTTACAGATGTTCTGGTAATCTTCTTGGACCTCACACGGAAATTCCTTTGTGGCAAAGGGACCACCATGCAGGATATGTGCTTCTGGATCTTGATGTAGACCACACAGATGATCAGGAGTGGGATGACAAATGCCAAAAAAAACTGGTAGAGGGTGTACCAATAGATGTCTATAGATAAGTTAGGCAAGATTATGCCACATCCGGCATTGCCATCGGGAAGCTCGATGAGTTGGGTGTACATGAAGACTGGGATGATGGTAATAAGGGAACACAGACACAACAGCAGGATAACCATGGCCGCTGCACAAGTGGTCCTCACATAGGAAGAGCGAATTGGGTGCACCGTGGCCAGATATCGGTCAACGGACATGGCAGTGAGGATGTAGGTGCTTGCAAACTGGCTGTTGGCATCAAGAGCGGTGATGATTGTGCACATGGTGGCTCCAAAATGCCAGACTCCATTTCCCAGCAACTGGTGAATAAGGAAGGGCATGCCAAGGAGAAAGAGGAGATCAGTTACAGACAGGCTAACTATGAAGATATCAGCAATGTTGTGGTTCCCTTTCGGCTTTTTGTTGATGGTATAGATGACGATGCAGTTACCAATGATGCCCACTAAACATATGATGCCAAAGATGACAGGAAGGACGATGCTGCTGTGTTCTTGTCTTCTACTGAACACTGGGGAGAGAAATAGGAATGTTATATTAATCAGAACACATCTCTAATGAAATAAACACACTTCACAGGGGAAAAAAAACTATTTATTTACTATGGTAGATCATAATAGTGCAAAATAGATACCTTAGGCTCCATGCACATTAGCGTTTTTTTAAGCTCCCAGAAGCTGTTATCAGCATATTTTGTTCTGCTCCTAGAAGCTAAATAGTGTTCTCCTATGTGTCAGTGCACGCTACTTTAGGCTATTAGCATTTTTTGAGCTTCAGCGTCTAGGACCAGAAAAATAAATATTTTTGTAGAGTTTTTTGGAGCGTTTTTCCAGCAGAAAAAAACGCTAAACACTCCTAAACGCAGGTAAAAGCTACTAAAATGCTCCTCAGGGGTGTGGAAATTTTTTTAAAAACTACTTGTCCAGGAACTAAATCATTGTCCCAATCTACTTGTCTCTGATGACAATCTGATAAAAAAAATTAACCAAAACCATTTAGAAATCTGTTTTAATTTAAAAACAAAAGGGGCTTTATGGCGACTTAAACTTTTAATATTTTTAACATTGCGCTGTTTATCTCCTCCTCCCCTCCCTGCCTCTCCCCAGTACTATACCTGGAAACTAGCAGGGAGGGGAGAGACCTTGCAGTGTAATGAGCACTTGTTGGGTGCTCGTCAGGTAAGGGGAGTGGCTTATCCTTTATCCCTTTCACTGCCAGAGCTATTTTTGCTATTTTTATAGATTATCAGTTTAGTGTTACGGAGGAGGTCTGGTGCTTTCATTCTGGCGTACGTGCCAATATGTAACATGTGGATCGCAATCGTCGTTTTCATGTGTAGACACCCCAGCGCTTTTACGTTTGTACGTGCGTACAAATGTAGGGGTGGGGGGCCTTGGTTAAACAAGTTTTTACCAGCTTTACAGTTACTTTTGATAATTGGAAGAGACCAATCATGTCTCTTCCTAAGTGCCTGTTCCCTAAAGTAAATAAGTTACATTTATTTTTTTTCGCATAGCCAAGATCCTCCTGCCCCCTTAATATTTGTAATGCCTGTCGCTGGACTCTTTCTAATTCTAGGACATCCTTTCTGTTCATTGGTGACCAAATCTGAACTGTATATTTGAGATGAGGCCGAAGCAATGTTTTGTAAAGTGGTAAGAGTATCATCTTGGGGGGAAGACGAGAAACTCGGTTTTGGAGAGGTTCGGTTTGGGGAGGTGGAGCGGCGTCCAGTCTGACGTGTCGCTCAGTGGGTGTGTGGTTCGGGCAGAGACTGAAGGGGTGAGGTGGGGGGATGAGAGGGGTTGGGCTCCGTTTCCTCCACCCCCCTCTGCCAATCCCTCCACTGGCTTCCGATTGCGCAACGGATCAAATTCAAAATCCTAACACTGACGTACAAAGCTGTCCACCATACTGCCCCGAACTACATCACTGACCTAATATCCAAGTACCGCCCAACACGCACACTCCGCTCCTCACAAGACCTCCTTCTCTCTAGTTCCCTGGTCTCCTCCTCCCATGCCCGCCTCCAGGACTTCTCCAGGGTGTCACCCATCCTCTGGAACTCCCTGCCCCAACCCATCAGATTATCACCTACTCTCCTCTCCTTTAGGCGCACCCTGAAAACCTATCTCTTCAGGGAAGCCTACCCCACCCCCTGCTAACTTGCCAACCTCCTCCACTCTTCCTACCACTCCATCCCCCACAGCTATCTCCTCCTGTGCCACCATCCCCTCCCTCCTAGATTGTAAGCTCGAAAGAGCAGGGCCCTCGATCCCCTCATGTTTTGCATTGTATTGGTATTGTTCTGTCACATGTTCTGTCCCCCTTTGTAATATACAGCGCTGAGTGAACTATTGGCGCATTATAAATACTGTATAATAATAATAATAATAATCTTGTCCCCCAAATAAATACCCTTTTTAATACACGGAAGTATTTAGCTTGCTATCCTAGTGGTGGCCTGGCATTGCCTGACACTATTAAGTCTGTGGTCCAGTAGGAACCCCAAATCTTTTTCCATCACCAATTCTCCTAGTGTAATCTATCCTAGTTCTGAAATCTACCCTCTGCACACTGCTATACACTCTTTCTAGCAAACTTTGCATAACATCAGGAATTTCTAGTTCATGTACATTGCAAGACATGTTTAACCACTTCTCCTCCACCCTATAGCAGAACTACTGCTACAGAGTGGCAGGGGTGCGCAAAATCATGTAGAAATACGTGATTTTGCAGTTCTGGGTAGGGAGCGCACGTGAGCTGCGCATCCGTGCCACCATTCGCAGCCTCGGCTGTCAATCACCGGGTCCTGGCCAGTGATTACTCGCCGGCACCCGGTGATCGCCAAGTATCTCTGACGGGGGAGAGAGCTGTATGTAAACAATACAGATCTCTCCCCTGTCAGCAACTGCACACTACTTTGTATGGCTCTGCATAGCATTTGCAAATACATGCGTAAGCTACAGAGCCACGTCACGGCACCCCGATATTCTGTAGTTCCTAACTCTCCAATTTTAGGAGCCCCCATAGTAGAGGTACATGTATTTAATGGATAGACCAAGGGCAGATGGACCTGAGGGAGCCCACCCCTCCTTAAAAGTACAGGAGTGCACTGGACACCCAGCATGTAGCACAATGGCAGCTAAGGTGTCCAGTACGTCTGTGTTTACTGCTTTTCCTTTATCTAAACATCTGATCCTACAAACACCACACTTCCTGTCCCTGGGTGGCTACACTTACCCACACCACTGTATCTAAAGTGGGATCCATGGTTGTCACTTAGGTTGGACCTTAAACCTGTCTTCCCCACTTCCTCTCCATTATACTGGGGTGAAGGTGGGGTTGGGGGTGAGGGAATTAGTAGTTTAGAGAAGGAAGACAACTTTGTGATTTCAATTCAGTGAAGACTAGTAAACTGCAATACATTAAATCTTTGTTCTTGTATTCAGATATTGTTTAGGATGTATCTTTCACAGGGTGTTTTTCCTTTCAGTGTTTTTTTTGTGACCACAGATACAACTGTGAAAGTAGAAGGGTTTCAGGCCAGGTCAGGTCATTTGAAATTGTAAGCTTTACTGAGTTCAAGGAGTGATGTGTATGGCCCAATGTTCTCAGTAAGTTGCTGTAGAATATGTAAACCCTATATAAACAAGTAAGATAAAATTTGATCAAATTATGTTGCATGTATCTGTCTATTCAGTTACCTGTGCATGTTGTTCATTCAAAGACTTTACTACATGTTTAGGAGAGAAATCGGTCGTATGACTATTATACGGGGAGGTTACGCTGCTAAGCTGATACTACTGGTGGCTGGGGTGCAAATGGATACCCTGTTAGCCATCACCCCTAAGTTCTTTCTTATGACTCATTATGAATTCTTCTTTAACATGGTCTTTGCCATTCTGGAGGAAAAGACTGACAACCCATCATAGCTTCTGTCCTGCATTTTCCCCTACAATTCCCTATTATTGCATTAATGCACTCATGAGACTATGCCATGGATCTAACTTCGCCCCTACAAAGAGGAAATCTCTCAAAATGCCTCCCTGGCATATAGTTAACAAGTACTCTTTAAATTCTGCAGTCTGGTTCTAAAAAATATTTTCTATTTTATAGCTTTTTAGATAATGTGCTTATGTTTTGCAGTGATCTAAGGCATCTAATGATGGCAGCTTTAGAGGATGTGGCGTATTTAACAGGGACCTTTCTTTATTAGTTTTTATTAAAGGTCGTACATCTACAGATGAATTTAAGTGGTTTAGTCAACAAAGCTCTTTACTTTTATGCTGTACACAGAAAAACTGCGTAATGAAATTAGACAGACAGCAGCAGTACAGCAAAGGTAAACCTTAGCTTAATCAGTTGTTCTAATAGCAAATACATCAGTGTACACCATTTGGGACCTGTGCCAATAAAAACCCTTTTTAAAGGCTCTGTATTAAAGTGAACCTTTCCTCTTTGAAATATGAAAGTTGCTATTGCTGACCTCCTGAAAACGCCAGTTGCCTGGAACAAGTATGCAGACCAGGAAAACCAAAATAAAATGATTTGGTCTACATGTTTGTTTTGGGTGAGTATCTCAAAATATTTATGCAGACGGGTCCATGTGACAGCTAGGCAACAAGCAGCAATGACAGATTTAATATTTCTCTTGGGAAAGGTTTTAGTATCCTTATGGTGTGTCCCTCTAGGACAGTGGTTCTCAACCTGTGGGTCGCAACCCCTTTGGGGGTCGAACAACCCTTTCACAGGGGTCACCTAAGACCATCGGAAAACACATATTTCCAATGTGTAAGAGCAGCTACTGTGTAGAAAGCAGCTGCTGTGTTGAAAGCAGCTACTCTGTTAAAAGCAGCTACTGTGTAGAAAGCAGCAGTATTGGAGGTAAAACGACACTCATGAATTATAATTACTGGGTAAATAATTTTATGGTTGGAGGCAGGGGCGGACTGACCATTTGGAAACTCGGGCACTGCCCGAGGGCCCGGGGTCAGTGGGGGGCCCCATGAGATGCCCCTGATACCTTTTTCATAGGCTTTTTTGAGTTTGGGCAAGGACACGGGCCCCATGATCCCCTATTGCCTCCTGGTTGGGGGTCAGCACAACATGAGGAACTGTATTAAAGGGTCGTGGCATTAGGAAGGTTGAGAACCACGGCTCTAGGACAAAGAAGCAGGTATTACCCCTTCATTACCAGGCCATTTTCAGTGCTGTGATAATTTGATTGACAATTACCTTATCATGCAACACTGTATCTAAATACATTTTATTTAATTTTTTGAAAACTTTCTTGTGGTGGTATTTGGTTCACGATATAAAAGAACAAACATTTGTAGCCAAGTGCCAACTTAGCATGCAACCCCTGCCCGCCCCCCCCCCCTTTGCATTGAGGAATGCCAGTACGTGGCATGGTTATACCATCTGAAGGGGCACAGGT
Organism: Staurois parvus; assembly: GCF_062004578.1. Taxonomy (NCBI): domain Eukaryota; kingdom Metazoa; phylum Chordata; class Amphibia; order Anura; family Ranidae; genus Staurois; species Staurois parvus. The sequence continues at coordinate 712,401 of NW_028318678.1, read as the reverse complement.
CAGTCACCCAACTTTTTAAGTACTTTGTAACCTACTAAATCAATGTGCTGGCATTATGCTGTGGTATGAAAGACTGTTCTTGTGGAGTTGGATTGTTACTCGTGAGCCACAAGAGGTTGTTTACTAGAATAAAAACTCTAATATCACTTGATATAATATATGAGGTAGAATATATTGGAGCGCGGTACAATATTGGATTATATGAAAGACTGTTCTGCCACTGTACTTCAGTAAAGTTGTTACCCTTTCTAAAGGAGTCTGGTGTGGACTCCTTTTCTGTTCTAATATGGGACTATATCTGGGTAGGGGCTTTTGCTCAGAGATGAGTGGAGACTTTATTTGTCTGGCAAGCATGGCTGGATGGAGATCACAGACTCCATGTGCACCAAGCAGGTCCTGGCCCAGGGTATCTCAGAAGGAGCAAGTGTCTCTATGTTGCATCCCTCCAGGTACAGGAAGTCTGAGCTGCCCATGCAAAGGAACCGCGGTGTTCAACATGGATCACCTAAGCTGACCAGGAAGGGCTAACACTACGTTACACCTGGTCCAATGATAGTACAATTTTATCTACTGTATGGATTTGTATTTCTGTCTATCCATTCCTGAGATTTACAAAGCCCTGTCTGCTTGGGTACCTCAGTTTTATCTTCTGCAGTTATGTACTACTGCCTGGTCACTTACCCACGTGATAGGACAGTGAAAAACAAACACATGGACTCTCCTCTAACTTATTTTTACTTGTGATGTAGATACTACTGGCCAGGAATCCTAACCCAGCAATCAGTTTTCCTACACAAATTTAAACAGGAAGGCCTTTACTTTGAGTCCACTCACGGTTCTCATTTTTAACTGAAATCCTGATGAAGGGGGAGTTCCTTTGACCCCCGAAACACTTTTTGCTGTCTTTTAACACAATATCAATAAATGCATTTGGACTCTTTTATCTTTTGGTCTGGCACTCTATATATGCATGTCCTTTTCTGGTGACCTGCTGGGGTACTCACTGGTGGGTATCCTTGTCTGTTATAAGCTGCATAACCTGAGCCAGTGGGCTCTTCAAATCTTTTTTCCCTCTCACTGCCTTATTTAAACTCACATCAAAGTCCCAGCATCTTTCGGATGGCCTTTTTTCCGCCTCTAACTCTGGCAAGCATGGTTGGATGGAGAGCCCAGATTACAGATGGACCAGGCTAGTCCTGTCCCAGGACATACCTGTTTGAACGATCCTCTTTCTAAAGGTATAATATCTTCGATCTACAGCTGTCTTCACAAAAGCAACCTGATGTGCCCTATGCCTTATGTTTCCTAATGGAAAAAATATTTGGGTGGTGTCCTGGAGCTGCAACCATGGGCCCAGATTTGGGACTCGATTGTGTATGGAATGCTGAATTCGCCTTTTAACAGGACCAATTATAAAATATTCCTTAGGTGGTACATGGTACCTTATAGAGTGTCTAAATTTGTCCAGGGTGCCTCGGAGCATTGTTTTAGGGATTGTGAAGCAGCTGACAACTGAATACATATCTGGTGGGGAAATCCTGGAATCAAACATTTCTGGACCAGGGTCTGTCAGCTAATTCATACTTTTCTAGGTCCTAGTAATCCTAAATCTATATGAAGCTCTACTAAATCTTGAAGGATCTAAATGCAATTTAAGCTTTTGACTTTTATCTTTCCTGTTGCAAACAGACATTAGCCAGAGCCTGATGGTCCAGAACCTAACCAATGTACAACTGAAACAAAAAATGTCATGATATTCTGCTAAAAGCTGGTGGACATTCTACTTGATTAACCACTTGCCTACCGGGCACTTATACCCCCTTCCTTACCAGGCCAATTTTCAGCTTTCAGCGCTGCCGCACTTTGATTGACAATTGCGCGGTCATGCAACATTGTACCCATATGAAATTTTGATCATTTTTTCCTCACAAATAGAGCTTTCCTTTGGTGGTATTTACTCTCCGCTGGGCACTTTACTTTTTGCGCTATAAATAAAAAAGTGCAAAAAATTTGAAAAAAAAAAAAGTTTCTTTGTTTCTATTATAAAATTTTTCAAACAGGTATTTTTTCTCCTTCACTGATGTGCGTTGATGAGGCGGCACTGATAGGCGGCACTGATGGGCCCTGATAGGCAGCACTGATAGGCAGTACTAATGAGGTGTCACGGATAGGCGGCACTGATAGACAGTACTAATGAGGTGTCACGGATAGGCGGCACTAATATGCAGCACTGATAGGCGGCACTGATAGGTGACACTGATGATGGGTACTGATAGACGGCACTGACTGGCACAACCCCTGGGCACTGACTGGTGGCACTGACTGGCAGCACTGCTGGGCTGCACTGGTGGGTGGCACTGGTGGGCAGCACTGGTGGGTGGGCACAGGTGGGTGGCACTGGTGGGCACAGGTGGGTGGGCACAGGTGGGTGGCACTGCTGGGCACATGTAGGTGGCACTTCTGGGCACAGGTAGGTGGCACTGCAGAGTGGCACAGGTGGGTGCACTGCTGGGCACGGGTGGGCGGAGCTAGTGGGCGCACTGCTGGGCAGAACTTGCGGGTGGCACTGCTGGGCACCGATCATCAGGGCACTGATCATCAGTGCCCTGATGATCGGTGCCGATCCCCGCTCTGACAACTGCCGGTTCTCGGCAGTACTTTCCTCACGATCTGACAGTGTGAGGAAAGTGCAGCCGAGAACCGGCACTTGCATTTCCCTCTGATCAGCGTGTCATTGGACACCGCTGATCAGGTGGTAAAAGGCCGCTGTGATTGGCCTTTTACCACATCACGTGATCAGCTGTGTCCGTAGGACACAGCGATCACGGAGATCGCCGGGTGCGCGCCCCCTGGGGCGCGCAGGAGAGCGCGTTCTGGGAGGACGTCATATGACGTCCACCCAGAACTGGCCGGCCGCGGTGAAGCCGTCATTCGGCTATGCGCGGTCGGCAAGAGGTTAAGTAAAAAAAAAAATAATTATAAGGTCTGGAATTTGTGAATCTCTCAGTAATATGGGGAGATTTCAACAATTCCCTATGGATGAATTGCCTTTCCCTATGGACTCCATGGACAATTCCCTATGGATGAATTGCCTTTCCCTATGGACTCCATGGACAATTCCCTATGGATGAATTGCCTTTCCCTATGGACTCCATGGACAATTCCCTATGGATGAATTGCCTTTCCCTATGGACTCCATGGACAATTCCCTATGGATGAATTGCCTTTCCCTATGGACTCCATGGACAATTCCCTATGGATGAATTGCCTTTCCCTATGGACTCCATGGACAATTCCCTATGGACTCCATGGACCAAGGGATGAATAGACCATGCCGTCCCAACTTCAACCCTTTATCTTAATCTCTCTCACTGCTTGCCGCCTTCTCCCCAACTCTTCGGTGTCTGCAAACTGTCTTTCCACAGCTCTTCTCTATCTTTGGGTGTCTATTATCTCTGTGGTACACCTCTTTTCTTGCCTTTAAAAAGGCTTGAGGGACACTCTGCTGATAGGGGCTTCACCGGCTGTAGTACTAAAAGTTTTTATACTCCTATATGCTTGACATTTATCTGAGTTTTTGATCTCTGGTTATGTAATACCCCTTCAATAAAAATGTACTGAAAAAGAAAGAACAGGTATTTACACTAGTTAATATAAAAAAACCACTTCTGTAATTAATTGAAAACTTAATTAATTGGTGCTTACTCCAGTTTTAAGTGCTGCAATGTGTGGTAATGTTTACTGTATCTGCTCATGATAGAGGTTAATTTTCCCAAAAAGTAGCTTGCGGCAAGTGCTGCAAAGGCTGTACAATCTCAGTTGAGTCCTCAACAGGTTCACTTTCATCTCTGGTGGTAGGCAGCGTTCCTCACAAACGCCGGAGGCTAAATTTAATAATGTTGAAATGATTGAACAATTTATTTGCATTCGGAGTTGGAAGCTCCATTTGTCTTCATCCAGGCCCTGAATTAGCCTTGTGTCAGGGATATTGATCCTGATCTGGGAGAACAATCAATAAACAGCTTGTTTGTGCGCTGTTTCTGGTGGCGAAGCGTGACTTTTATTGTATTGCAGATATCTACGAACAGAAAGACCTGAGCGAGGATACCATGGTATGCTCTAAATTACAGTTTATCAGCTTGTTGGAATGTGATGTGGAATTTAGGGGCTGCCCACACTTGTCCATTGTCTTGCATACAGTGCATCCAGAAAGTATTCCCAGCGCTTAACGTTTGCCACATTTAGTTATGTTACAGCCTTATTTCAAAATGGTTTAAATTTTTTCCTCAACATTCTACAAACAATGTATATTATAAATAGGTAGGCACTACATATAAATATGTGAAATATGAAAGTACTTAAGAGGCTTCACTTCCTGAAGACGCCAGTGGGCGAAACATATGTCGAAGCGTCAGTATGTCACTTTCGGGTCTGGGAACGTCCAGGCTTTGTGAAAATGAGGTGTGGAGCGCATGTCGGCCATCTTTGATATTCACAGGCTGCAGATACTGGTGTCGGTTTACAAGCACCATTCCATGTGAGTGCAAAATTGTGTGTTTTATGTTTTTATGCTCATTTAATAAATACTGCAATTAGAAGGATTTTTATCTGTCTGGTTTATCTGAGTGGTCCAGCACCAAATCTGCATAAGGATTAGTCCATATCAAACACCATACAAGTATTGGAGGCATGTTGAGAGTTCCTATTCCTTAGCTTATGGCCATAAACGGAGAGCTGCTGGAGGGGAGATATTTCCTGAAAGGATGGTCTCCTGTATGACCAAAGAGTGCATCTGACCACCTTAATTGGGGTCAAAAGATCTGGTGAGTGAGCAATGTTTACTTTCTCTTGCCAGCCCTTGGTGAAGCTATAAGCCACTTTTTCTGGTTCTGGTCACAGTTTAATGAAGTTGAAAGGACTGTCACCTTTATTTAAGCACAAATATACCTGCGGACTTTTATTTATTTTTTGGTTTATATGTTTTCTGTATAGGTTGTGGGAATATAGCATTTACCCTGAGAATCTATTCAATTATATTAACAATTTTTATTGGTGTTCACATATATATATATACGAACAGTAAATGAAAGAGGAACACGAGAGAAAGAGGGATTATAATGGTTCTATGTAGGGACATGTAGTGATACTAGCCTCTTAAGTACTTGCACATTTCAGATATTTATATGTATTGCCTACCTATTTATAATATACATTTGCACCACCAGCGTGGTCATATTAGGGGCAGCTTCATATTTTATATATACATACATTTTTTTCACATTTGGTGCCTAAAATTATTATTTTTATTCATTCTTCAAACAATTCCCCATAATGACAACGTGAAAGAAGTTCTCTGCAATTTATTAAATATAAAAACCCACATGTACATAAGTATTCACAGCCTTTGCTCAATACTTTGTTGAAGCACCTTTAGCACCAATTACAGCCTCAAGTCGTTTTGATGTACAAGCTTGGCACACCTATTTTTGGGCAATTTCTCCCATTCTTCTTTGCAGTACCTCTCCAGCTCCATCAGTTTGGAAGGGAAGCGTCGGTGCACAGCCATTTTCAGATCTCTCCAGAGATGTTGAATGCGATTCAAGTCTGGGCTCTGGCTGGGGCCACTCCAGGACATTCACAGAGTTGGCCCGTAGCGACTCCTTTGTTATGTGGGCTGTGTGCTTAGGGTCGTTGTCCTGTTGAAAGATGAACCGTCACCCCAGTCTAAGGACCAGAGTGCTCCGGAACAGGTTTTCATCAAGGATGTCTCTGTACATTGCTGCATTCATCTTTCCTTCAATCCTGACTAGTCTTCCAGTTCCTGCCGCTGAAAAACATCCCCACAGTATGATGCTGCCACCACCATGCTTCACTGTAGGGATGGTATTGGCCAGGTGGTGAGCAGTGCCTTGTTTCCTCTAGACATTATGCTTGGTATTCAGGCCAAACAGTTCAGTCTTGGCTTCAGCAGACCAGAGAGTTTTTGTTTCTCATGATCTGAGAGTCCCTCAGGTGCCTTTTGGCTAACTCCAGGCGGGCTGCTATTTGTTTTTTTTGACTGAGGAGTGGCTTCCATCTGGCCACTCCACCATACAAGCCTGATTGGTGGAGTGCTGCAGAGATGGTTGTTCTTCTGGAAGGTTCTCCTCTCTCCACAGTGAAATGCTGGAACTCTTTCAGAGTGACCATCAGGTGCTTGGTTACCTCCCTGGCTAAGGCCCTTCTCCCTGAATTGCTCTTTTTGGTCGGGCGGCCCACTCTAGGAAGATTCCTGGTGGTTCCAAACTTCTTCCATTTACGTATGATGGAGGCCACTGTGCTCATTGCGACCTTCAATGCCGGAAAAAAAATGTCTCTCGTTCTGGGAGGACGTCATATGACTTCCTCCCACTCTAACCTCATGTGCGTGCCCCCAGGGGCGCGCAGTGTGGAAATTGGTGGTGCGCTGTGTCCCTGGGACACAGCGGATCACTGATCAGCGGAAAGGGACGATGACTTCTGCTCTGTCATGTGATCAGCTGTGTCCAATCACAGTTGATCGCATGTAAATAAGGAAATGCTGGTTATCGGCATTCCTCTCCTCATGATCTGTCACGCTGACAACTCGGCAGGAGAGGAGAGCCGGTAATCGGCATTCCTCATAGGGGACATCTACACTAATCATCAGGGCATTGATGACCAGTCCCCTGATGATCAGTGTAGCCCAATCAGTGCCACCTGTCAGTGTCCATCAATGCCACCTGTCATTGCCCATCAGTGCACACCAATACCACATATCAGTGCCTACCAGTGCACATCAGTGTCACATATCAGTGCCCATCGGAGCTGCCCATCAGTGCCACCTATCAGTGCTGTCTATAAGTGCTGCCAATCAGTGCCAGTCAGTGCTGCCTAACAGCCAGTCGGTGCTGCCTATCAGTGCCATATATGAGTACTGCCTTTCAGTGCCCATCAATGATGTCTGTCAATGCCCACCAGTGATGCCTGTCGATGCTCATCAGTGCCGTCTATCAGTGAACATCAGTGCAGCCTATCAGTGCCCATAACTGCAGCCTCATTAGCGCACATCCGTGAAGGAGAAAAATTACTAGTTTACAATATTTTATAACAGAAACTAAGAAAAATTAAAAAAAAAATGTCTGCTGTTTTTGGCTTGTTTAGCAAAAAATAAAGCACCCATTAAATGGCGATTAAATACCACCAAAAGAAAGGTCTGTCTGTCTCAAAAAAAATGATAAAAATTTCATATGGGTACAGTGTTGCATGACCGCACAATTGTCATTCAAAGTGCAACAGCGCTGAAAGCTGAAAATTGGCCTGGGCAGGAAGGGGGTGTAAGTGCCCGGTAGAGAAGTGGTTAAAGTACTAGAGTTTTGTGTGTTATTGCAGGCATCTTTTTTTTTTTAGGTTGGTGTCGGGATCTGTTTAAGATTTTTGACGATGGTTAGGGATTGTCCCCTATGAAAATGTGAAGACCCCTGAAAGTATGGGACATTGTGTACCTGTAGATGGCCAGAATTTTTTTTACAAATGTTCATTTAGAATGCACACTTCTTTGTTGAAAAAATACACTTTATTTATATATAAAATATATGAAAAACAAATACTGTGTTGAAGTACATTCGCCCCTGTAATTGTGAGGCAGCACATAATGCTGTTGACTCCACTTCCACAGAAGACAACATGGAAACCAATCATGGTCAGAGTTCATTCTAATACAAATCTTTTTATGGTGACATTCATAACCCGGACCTAGTACTTTTCCAGAAAAATCAGCCCATTGAAGCATCGTGTCATTCATGTCACTGTTCCAGCACAGAAGATACGTTAGCAGGGAAGTTTGTGTTATTGTTCAGTCCATAAAAGAGAACAAAGAATCCGGGGGCTGCTGATTGTGAATGAAAATAATGGCAATTAACTGTAACTGTACTGCTGAAACAAAATGACGGCAGGTCACCTCAGCGTGACAGGTATCCTTTTGACGATGTTCAGTGCTGAAGACAGCCAGGATCTGCCTTACATAACACAACTGGATGTGCACTTTGTTATTTCTTTAAAGGAGAACTGTACTAAAGATTGGCCTCGTTCAATAAAGACCAACCATTAATAGCTCATCCTGTATTGGTCTGACATCAGAAAAGTGATTTTTGATTGGTTACTGTGGCTTGGAGCCCTTGGAAATTGCTTACACCAAGTGCGTGGAGCTGTATTGATCAACACAGGTTCAGCGCCTGCCATGTGGCGCTTTTCTGTATGCTCTGTTCACACCATACAGTGCAGTGCAGTTCACTGAATAAAAATGCAGCATGTTTGAAGTCTTGTGCAGCACTAAATGTAGATATAGAGTAAATGATAGGGAGAGAGAGAAAGGGGACACATGTAAATATAGAGTAAATGGTTGGGGGGGGGGGATGGATATATAAGGGAAGTGGGGGGGCTGACAGCAAGAGGGGACACATGGAGATATTGAGTGAAAGGTGGGGGGATGGATATATTTGAGAAGTGGGGGCTGAAAGCAAGAGGGAACACATGGAGATACAGAGTAAAAGTTGAGGGGATGGCTAGATATATAAAAGAAGTGTGGACTGTGACATAGAGGGAACACATGGAGATATTGAGTGAAAGCTGGGGTATATATATATATATATATATATATATATATATATATATATATATGGGAAGGGGGGGGGCTGAAAGCAAGAGGGAACACATGGAGATATTGAGTGAAAGGTGGGGGGGATGGATTTATTTGGTAAGTGGGGGCTGAAAGCAAGAGGGAACACATGGAGATATAGAGTAAAAGGTGAGGGGTTGGATAGATATACAAATGAAGTGTGGACTGTGAAATAGAGGGGACATATGGAGACATAGAGTGAAAGGTGGGGTATATATATATATATATATATATATATACAGTTGCAAGAAAAAGTATGTGAACCCCTTGGGATTACGTGGAGTTTTGCATGAATTGGGCATAAAATGTGCTCTGAACGTCATCTAAGTCACAACAATAGAAGAACACAGTCTGCTGAACATAATACTACACAAACATTAGATGTTGCCATGGTTTAATTGCACATAACATGTAAACATTCACAGTGCAGAGAGGAAAAAGTATGTGAACCTTTGGACATAATAACTGGTTGACCCTCCTTTGGCAGCAATAACCTCAACCAAACGTTTCCTGTAGTTACAGATCAGACCTGCACAACGATCTGGAGTCATTTTGGACCACTCCTCTTCACAAAACTGTTTCAGTGTAGCAATATTCTTGGGATGTCTGGTGTGAATCGCTCTCTTAAGGTCATGCCACAGCATTTCCATCGGGTTGAGGTCAGGACTCTGACTGGGCCACTCCAGAAGGCGTATTCTGTGCTGTTGCAGCCATTGTTTTGTTGAATTACTTGTATGCTTTGGGTCATTGTCCTGTTGCATCACCCATCCTCTGCGGAGCTTCAGTTGGCGGACAGATGGTCGTACGTTTTCCTGCAAAATGTCTTGATAAACTCTGGAATTCATTTTCCCATCAATGACAACAATCTGTCCAGGCCCTGAGGCAGCAAAGCAGCCCCAAATCATGATGCTCCCTCCACCATGTTTCACAGTGGGGATGAGGTTTTGATGTTGGTGTGGTGTGCCTTTTTTTCTCCACACATAGTGTTGTGTGTTCTTCCCAAACAACTCAATCTTGGTCTCATCTGTCCACAGTATATTTTGCCAGTAGTGCTGTGGAACATCCAGGTGCTCTTTTGTGAACTTCAAACGTGCTGCAATATTCTTTTTGGACAGCAATGGCTTCCTCCGTGGTGTCCTCCCATGTACTCCATTCTTGTTTAATGTTTTCCTTATTGTAGATGTGTCAACAAAAATGTTAGCATGTGCCAGAGATTTCTGTAGGTCTTTAGCTGACACTCTGGGATTCTTCTTTACCTCATGCAGCATTCTGCGCTGTGCTCTTGCAGTCATTTTTACAGGACGACCATGCCTAGGAGAGTAGCAACAGTGCTAAACTTTCTCCATTTGTAGACAGTCTGTCTTACCATGGACACATGAACATCAAGGCTTTTGGAGATACTTTTGTAACCCTTTCCAGCTTCATGCAAGTCAACAATTCTTGATCGTAGGTCTTCTGAGAGCTCTTTTCTGCGAGGCATGGTTCACATCAGACAGTGCTTCTTGAAACCAGTAAACCCAAAACAGGTGTGTGTTTTTTAAGGGCAGGACAGCTGTCAGCAACACATCCAATATCATCACACTGATTGGAGTCAAGGTTGGCTCACTCCTGGCTCCAATTAGCTCTGGGAGAAGTCATTAAGCTAGGGCCTCACATACTTTTTCCTCCCTGCACTGTGAATGTTTACATGTTATGTGCAATTAAACCATGGCAACATCTAATGTTTGTGTAGTATTATGTTCAGCAGACTGTGTTCTTCCATTGTTGTGACTTAGATGACGTTCAGAGCACATTTTATGCCCAATTCATGCAAAACTCCACGTAATCCCAAGGGGTTCACATACTTTTTCTTGCAACTGTATATATATATATATATATATATATATGGGAAGGGGGGCTGAGAGGGAGAAGGGACACATAGAGAAACAGAGTGAATGGGGGGAGGATGGATATAATGTCCACGCATATACAGTATCTCACAGAAGTGAGTCCACCCCTCACATTTATGTAAATATTTGATTCTATCTTTTCATGTGACAACACTGAAGAAATGACACTTTGCTACAATGTGAAGTAGTCATTAATGTCTAAGCTGCTGGCAACAAAAGTGAGCGTGATGGCTGTGTGATGAGTTATTTTGAGGGGACAGCTCATTTACACTGTTATACAAGCTGTATATTGTAGCAAAGTGTTATTTCTTCAGTGTTGTCACATGAAAAGATATAATAAAATATTTACAAAAATGTGAGGGGTGGACTCACTTCTGTGAGATACTGTAGGTAGGGAAGTAGTGGATAAAGCTGTGATATGCTGAAATGGAATAAAATAAAATATGGAGAAACGGATGCAAGACTTAGTTGGAGAATTAGCTATAACTGCATTCTTTGAAAGCCTTTCATGTAGTAAGAGTCTTTATGTAATCTCTAGACTTGCATTGATGAATTATTAATTATAACATAAGGGAATCTAAAGCGTATTCTCCCACAGGACTCATTGACTCATTGGAAGCCAGCGGGGGGCGCTCTTCCTGGTTGTGTCTGGGGAAGCCTCAGCTCGGAAATTAGATTAACGCAGCGAAGAAAGAGACTTCAGTTTTTTTTCTGTACGCATCCAGGCAACAGATAAAAGTGTTTCCAGACCACGTAATCACATTTCATGCAGAGCTTTATGTTCTAGTTGTCACAAACAGACAGGAGGACTTTTTAGAGCAGGTTTTAGTTTTTGTTTTTAAACTTTTAAAGTAACTGAAGTATGAAGTCGAAAAATTTAATTTGAGTTTAAAAAAAAAACAAAAGGCAACATTTAAGCAAGTATTTTTTTTTTTTTTTTACAAAACATTATATAACAAAGTACAAATAAAAAGAAGCAGGCATTTTTTGGTAGGTTTTTTTTTGTATGTTTTTATGCATTTCAGGAGTGATTTGCTGTACAGGAGCTTCTTTGGGATAGAATCACACATTTTCGGCCTCATAGACTTTTATTATAGAAGCGCCTGAAAAATGGACGTAACAGTTTCTACGCATTTTTTCAGGCATGCCTATATCTGTCTGAAAGGAAGCTCCTGTACTTTTTTGAGTGACAGATCTCTAGCAGCAGGCACCTTAGCTGTGAACAGGCACCATTTAAAACGATGGGATTTTTTAACGTTTAGCGTTTTGCAACTTCAAGCTACAAAATGCTCAGGAGTGAATGGGGCCTAATGGTTTATGGTTATTTTTTAACCGTTTCAGTACAGAGCGCTTTTACCCCCTTCATGCCCAGGCCAATTTTCAGCTTTTGGCGCTCTCCCAGTTTGAATGACAATTGTGCGGTTATGTAACACTACCCAAACTAGATCCTTAGCTTTTTATTTCACACAAATAGAGCTTTCTTTTGGTGGTATTTAGTGAGCACTGGGTTTTTTATTGTTTACTAAATAAACTAAAAAAAGACAAAAAATTTTGAAAGAAAAACCCAAGTTTTTCTTTGTTTCTGTTATAAAATTGTGCAAATAAATAATTGTTCTTCATAAATTTAGGCCAAAATTTATTCTGCTACATTTCTTTGGTGAAAATAACCCAAATTAGTGTATATTATTTAGTCTGTAGAAGTTATAGAGTCCGCAAACTATGGTATACTGTATATCTGAAAATCGATCAATCCAGTCGAGTGTACTGACGACACTGATTTCATTTCTTGAGGCCCAAAAATGTCAGGACAGTAAAGATATTCCCCAAATTACCCCTTTTTGTAAAGTAGACAGTCTGTGGTATTTAGTAAGAGGCATGGTGAGTTTTTTGAAGTTGTAATTTTTTGTCATATTTCTTTGAAAAATAAAGAAATTGAAAAATAAATGTCACAATTTTTTTTTCACATACTGTGACCATGCAGTACAGCGTCGTCATATAACTGGTGAGGCGGTGATCAGGGACACTGACTGGTAGTAGTGCGGGGAAACAAAAAAAAAAAAAAATATATATATATATATATATATATATATATATATATATATATATAATTTTTTTTTTAAATTACATTTTTTTTGACGATTTTTTAAAAATGAAACACTGTGACCAGAGTAATATAACATTACCATAGTGACATTGTACAACTTTGAGAAAGTGATCAGGATTTTTTTTTTTACACATAATTGCATTTAATTGAATGAAATTGATTCATTCAGTGTTTTTTTTTGTGGTTAGATGTGATTGGCCATAGCTAATCACATGACACAGAAGGTCTGTAATTGGCCTAGTCTGTACATGTGATCACTGATCAATCACAGCTAACAACACAATTGTATACAATGGATGGCATGAAAGGGAGCCATCCAATGTTTACAATTGTCATGTAACCTGCTGTGATTGGTCACAGCGCTCACATGTTACCGGCACCGAGCTGTCACAGAGATCAGTCCATAGGACACAGGCGGTGACAGACGTCACCGCAGCATGGCCTCGCAGGCGTGTGCAAAGCAACAATCCGGGAGGACGTCATATGACTCACATCCAGATTGACGAGAGTCCTGCATGACCATCATTCTGCTATAGGCCGGGAACTGGTTAAAGCACATTTCTAAACTGCTGTTTTCCCTGTTTGTGTTTTAATATTTATATTCGTTTTTCAAATAAACATTTAGTACAGGCCATGCTCATGACAACGAACAGAAGAAGCTTACTTTCATACTCTCTCTCATTTCTTAAAAATCAGAATCTGTCTGTTGCACACTATTATCTAAAAGTATAAAGAAGCCCATAATGTGTGCACAAGGAGAAAGCACATGCTCAAAGTTTGGAAGATTTCTTAGTGTATTGTACTGTAGACAAATACTCTTGTCCAGCTAAGAGATAAAGATGCAAGGGATAGATAGATGTTCCATGTATCCACATGCGGGCAGACCCATTCATGATTCATGTTAACTGGGACACAGCTGCTGCTACCAATTTGACATCCGAACACAGACAGTGTGCCTATAGATCTCAGTTTGTAAATTAAATATTTTTGTGGAACTGTATCAAATGCTTTTGCAAAATCCAGATACACCATATCCACTGCCCTTCCTTTGTCTAGATTGCAGCTCACTTCCTTGTAGAATGTTAACAGATTGGTTTGGCAAGAACAACCTTTCGTAAATCCATGTTGGTTACTACTAGTTATACTGTTTCCTTCAGCAAATTCTTGGATATAGTCCCTAAGGATATATTTCCGATACTGTATATCTGTCCCTTAGTATTTACTCATTATCTCTATGTGCCTCTTCACCTTCCCAACCCCTTCTTCCCTTGCTTATCCGTCCCCCCACCTTTCACTCTATACCTGCATGTGTCCCTTCTCAACCCTCTCTTCTCATATATATCTCTCTCCTCACCGTTCACTCTTTATCTCCATGTGTTCCCTCTTCCTCTCATCCACTTTTTCCCCATTTATATCCATCCTCCTATCTTTCAGCCTCCTCCATCCATATACAGCGTATCTGTCCCCCGCAGGGATGCTGTTTGACACAAGAGGCCCCATACAGCCAACCTGATAGCTTTCAGCTGCTGCAGAGAGAGCCATACAGGGAATCGGTTCCAGAAATTGCCCCCCCCCCCCCACTCCGCTAATCACCCTCCTTGCCGAATTCCAATTCACCCTGCTGCTGACCTGGGCCCCATAAAGGAGGACAGGTGGTACCCCATTATCCACAGCCTTGGTCCCCCATGTCTAACCTGTTTCTATGTATTGCCCTCTCCCTCCTAGCCTCCTCCTTACATATACCATATATCTGTCACCCCAGACAAAAGACAGTGTCAGGTGGTATAGCTCTCAGCATTTCCAAAAACTGAAATATGTTGAATAGTCTGATTCTTAAAACCAATTATAGAAAATCAACCATCTTGCTATACAAAGATAGTTGAGTGACATAGTCCCCACACTGTTCCCTCAGGATGCATAGCAATGACATGACTTGGGTGTACAGCCACCATAGCCTGGGCTTGCATATAGCGGTACATATACAATGCGTGTAGACCCGGCTCACAGGCACACAGTGTGGTAGCTATCTTTTGAACAAATGTACTTTTGAAGCCATTAGCCCGTCCGGCCAGTCTTCAAAACACACTACAATACGTCAGTCACAGAATTTTATATTGTTACATCGAGAAAAAGCTAGAATGGCTTCTGATAGTGAGAAGAATTAGTATTCCGTGTCTCTAGTAAGAGTGAGGAGACAGGCAAATTTGTTAAAGAGACACCAACACTGTTTTGTAGTCTATAAGTAGCACTACTATGGCTGCTTCCATGAAATAGTTGCATAGTTAGTAGGATTGAATAAAGACACCAGTCCATCAAGTTTAACGTGTGTGCGTGTTCATGTCGAAAACATTGCCCGTATCCCTGTATACTGTGTTCGTCAAGATACCTGTCCAAGAGTGTTTTTAAAACTATCAATGCTTCCTGCTAACACCACCAATTGTGGAAGTGAGTTCCACATCCTTACCACCCTGACAGTGAAAACCCCCCTATGCGGTTCAAGGTTAAACCGCTTCTCCTCCAATTTCATGGAGTGTCCGTGTGTTTTGTTATGCACCCTGAGACTGAATAGTTTATTCCCTATACTAGAATCACCATTAAGATACTTGTATATCGCTGGCATATCCCCTCTCAAGCTTCTCTTCTCCATGGAGAATATGTTTATTGCTTGTAGTCAATCCTCATAACTGAGATCTTCCGGCCCCCTTATTAACTTTGTTGCCCTTCTCAGGACTCTCTCTAGTTTAAGCACATCCTTCCTGAGGATTGACCAGAACTGGATGGCATACTCTAGATGTTGCCGAACCAGAGTATTGAAAGTGGCAAGATTACAGTTTTATCTCTTGAGTAAATTCCCTTTTTAATGCATGCTCATATTTTAGTTGCTTTGCTTGCTGCAGCTTGGCATCGCATGCCATTGCCGAGCCTGTCATCTACTAGGACCCTCAGATCTTTTTCCTTTCTGGATTTCCCCAGAGGTTCTCCCTCCAGTGAGTTATTTGCGTTCCTATTTTTACCCCGTAATGCATTACTGTGTATTTTTCAACATTAAACCTCATTTGCCATCTATTTGCCTACCTCAGTATTTTAATGAGGTCTTGTAAACTATCTATATCTTGCTGTGAAATTATTGCCCGACCATAGCTTTGTATCGTCATCAAACACTGAGATTATTTATCAATTATTTACCAATCTCTATATCATTTATTGAAAAATTAAACAGAATTGGTCCCAGGACAGAGCCTTGTGGTACCCCACTTACCACTTCAGTCCAGTACTCGCTGTTTATCACCACCTGTTGAATGTGCCCTTGTAACCAGTTTTCTATCCATGAACAAACACGATAGTGCCTATTTGCAATTGTAAATAATTTAATTGTAACTTAAATATTTATGTGGAACTGTATCAAATGCTTTTGCAAAATCCAGATACACCACATCCACTGCCCTTCCTTTATCTAGATTGCAGCTCACTTCCTTGTAGAATGTTAAGAGATTGGTTTAGCAAGAACGACGTTTCGTAAATTAATTCTGATTACTACTAATTATACTGTTTCCTTCAGCAAATTCTTGAATATAGTCCCTTATTTCCCTCTTAATTAGTTTACTTACTATTGATGTTAGACTGACTGGTCTGTACTTCTGTAGTATATGTCTCTTTCACACGTTGGCCCTTCGCCAATCAGCTGGTACTATTCCTGTCAGTATGCTGCAAATTAGGAATTGCAGTCTGGCTATATTAACTTGACATTACAATATATATATATATACATACATACATACATACACACACACAGTATCTCACATAAGTGAGTACACCCCTCACATTTTTGTAAATATTTTATCATATCTTTTCATGTGACAACACTGAAGAAATGACACTGATACAATGTAAAGTAGTGAGTGTACAGCTTGTATAACTGTAGCTAAGCTGCAGCACAATGGCCAAGACGATACAGCGGTTTAACAGGATGGACAGTTTCATCCTCAGTAAATAACTATGTAGGTCTTTACACCTCCACCCTCTTCTTTTCTGATGCATGATGGGCCCACATGAGTCCAGGGTAGTCAAAGAAGACAAAAATAACATAAAAGCAAACATGCAAATGAGCATTTTGTGTGTTGCTTCTACTCTATCTCTTGCTACTTTCCAAGTTTTGATCAAGCACGGCTTTATGACAACTGTATTATATTCTGGTACAGTAATTTTTATTGAAATAATATAGTAATATATCAAAATGAACAGGAGTAACACATAGTTCTCACGCTGGGGACATATAGGAAACAATAAAGAAAAATGATCATAAAATCAATGCATGTGTTTGGAATGTACAAGACTGTGTACCATCTACCCCAACCAACTGGGCCAGAGGTAATCACAAAGGACTGGGCCCAAAGGACCCAGGGCTGAGTGTAAAAAGGGGGAGAGGGGAGAACCCCCAACCACAGAGGGTAGGAGGAAAAAAGCTCTGAGGAAGGGGGTTTAACTCCTGAAACGCATCAGCTTATCCGCATCATTAGACACATTTGCATTGCGACTGGTTTTGTGGATCACCTATACTGCTCATTATCACGTTGGTTTGTGAGTATACATCCTTTTTATTTAATAAATTACGTGTTATACCACGGTAATGCACGATGAGAGTGCGCCCTTGTTTGTTTTTATTCATTAGAGGGTAGGAGGGTCTGAGGGTGGGGAGAGAAAAAAAAAGGGGAGGGGAGGGGGCAAGGTGGAGACAGGAGGGAGAAGAGAGTGGTTAGAATAAAAACACGAAAGGTTCTCACAGACTGAAGAACTACTTATTAAACAGGGGTGCCCACACTGGCCGGATGCAGAGTTGGGAGAGCATAAGACCACCAACAGTCCACAAACTTGAGGAATTTGGAGTGGGAGTCATGAAGGATACTGGTCATCTTCTCATGGATCATTAGGGTGGTTAGAATGCTCTTCACCTCTGTGAACTGGACAGGGTTTCTTCCAAGCCCTGGCTATAGCCTGCTTGGTGCTATAAATTGGTATGTGGCCAATTTCTGCTGGTATGAAAAGAGTCCCGGGATTAGGCAGCAAAGAAGGGCTTGCCTAGCATCCTTGCGGAAAGGGACATGAAAGAGGGTCGACAGAAGGCCAAAAATCCTCGACTAATACCCACCAGGTGGGGGCAGGACCACCATGTGTGGATCTCTTCCCCGTGAAATGTGGCCTTATATTAAGCTTCTAAGGGGTCATTAAGGATGACCACAAATGATGTTCTAACCGTGGTACATCTTCACTAATTGGAACAAGCTTCACCAGTCTCGTCACTTCACCTGGGCTGTTTCCATTACCACCGTGTTTAGGTCTAATTATTCTCTGTCATTTCTGCAGAGATGCTAATTAATTATCAGACCGTTAATTAGAATTACAAATGTTATTATCAGCAAGGGTTCGATTGTAAGAGAAGAGAATGAAATGAGATGGCGGCAGCAGTTGAATTTAGGCCTGGACGAGGAGCTTTTATCTCCCCAGGGTACTAGATGCTAAACACTACAAAATTGCAATGGGGCCGAGGACAAGAGCCTAGAGACACATAAACTGTAAAACAAGCAGTGCTTAATAAAAGAATATATCCGCTGCTAACATTGCCAAATAAAAATCACAACATAGCCATAGTACACCATATCTTCTACTTATCTGGGTGTTCTGTAATTCCTAATTGTTTAGTTTTCATCCTCTTCTCCTTCTTGTGCGCAGCTCTTCACTTCCTCCTTGATCCACTCAATTTTCCAAATTTGGCTGGATGCTATTGGTCAACCCAAACATGTCTGACTACACTGTGTACAAAGGAATTTGAGGTCTAAAATCACTCTAATCCCCTGACAAACCTGTGGCCATTTTGTACTTGCTGTGTGAACCCCTTCCCCCAAAGTTTATAGTGGGATGGAGAACAATGACTTGTAAGGAGTTCATAGCAGGGAACTCCTGTAGCATGTTCCTTATCTCTGACCTTCATTAGGGTGTCTGCAGTCTCTGAAAGTCCTCTGTAGCATTAAATATGCTGACCATTATGTGTAGCCAATTGGTGATGTCAAGGGCCACAGTGGAGGTCCCCTATAACCTGTTAGTTGGCAACCACTGCTGTAACCAGACTGCATCCTTTAGGCCTAGTTCACACTGGTGCAGCTGCAATTTCATCCGATTTACAATAAGATTAGGTACTGCAACTGCAGTGCTACTTGGTGCATTTTTATGGGTTTTTGATGCATTTTTGACATGCTTTTCATACTGGTGTGATTCCTGCAGGGGGAGGGAGGAGGAGAATAGTTGGGGGGAAAAACGCAGCGAAATTGCATCACACACATATAAAAAATGCATGTATATGTGATTTTGATGCACTTCCATTGAACACAACACAGCACCAAAAGTATCATAGGTACCTTCCATAAAGTCGCAGCTGCATTAATGTGAACATGCATCATTGAAATCAATGTGATTTCCATTGTTGTGCGATTATGTGCAACTCAAGTTGCATCCAAAATTGCACCAGTGGGATGCAGGCCTTAATGGGAGTGCAGGACAGTGTAGCTCATATAGCTCAGGAAACAAATGGGTTAGCAAAGATGTTTTCTTCAGCCCCAAATGAACGTTAAAGCCCAACTCTGTGTAAAAAAAAAAAATCCCTTGCAGGTATTTATATAGTGCTGTCAATTTACGCAGTGCTTTACATATATATATTGTACATTCTCATCAGTCCCCAACCCTCAAGGGGTGTAAAATCTAAGGTCCCTAACTCACATTCATACATACACATACTAGGGACAATTTAGACAGGATCCACAATTAACCTACCAGCATGTCTTTGGAGTTTGGGAGGAAATTGGAGTAAACCCACACAGGCACAGAGAGAACATGCAAACTCCAGGCAGGTGGTGCCATGGTTGGGATTTAAACAATGACCCTAGTACTTGTAGGCAGATGTGCTAACCATTTAGCCACTGTGCTGCCTGGCATTGGACTGTTCCTCGGCAGTTCCACAGCCTTGCTCCGGTCTTGATGATCTCAGGACCCTAGACTGCTAAAGTATGGGGGTGCTGAAGCTGTGGGTACCGAACAAAATATTTCCTAGACTACAAAGGCTTATTGGGTTCCTCTCTTATGCTGGGTACACACTATAAAAATTTAACTCAGCCACCTCCCATCCAACATCCAACAACATAACAACATAGGTTGTTAGGGTGTTAGGGAGGGGAGCTTTGGGCAAGTCTCCTTAAGCAGTGTGAGGGTAGCATTGTCCACACTGGGACCTGCTAATGCATACGTGGTGTGGCATCAACATAACGTGACGTCATATGCTGCCATATGTGCAGCTGGTGCCATAATGTGGTGGAGGTATATTAGGGGTGGACTTTGACGTCTCATATGGTGATAACATTTGAAGGGCGGATTTCACAAACCGATTAGACCAGGTGGTAAGATAACAATCTTTGTCCTTTTGAGTTATATTGCCATGTTGCATTACGTTTAGTCCATAATAATTTAAGGATATATTTATTGTATCTTCCTTGTTTAGTTTCTGTTTTGATCATTTACACTATATTGCCAAAAGTATTGGGACGCCTGCCTTTACACACACATGAACTTTAATGGCATCCCAGTCTTAGTCTGTAGGGTTAAATTTTGAGCCGGCCCACCTTTTTCAGCTATAACAGCTTCACCTCTTCTGGGAAGGCCGTCCACAAAGTTTAGGAGGGTGTCTATGGGAAGGTTGGACCATTCTTCCAGAAGCACATTTGTGATGTCGGGGGAGGAGGCCTGGCTCACAGTCTCCGCTCTAATTCATCCCCAAGATGTTCTATCGAATTGACTGTACAGGCCAGTCAAGTTCCTCCACCCCAAACTGGCTCATCCTTGTCTTTATGGACCTTGCTTTGTGCACTGGTGGGCAGTCATGTTGGAACAGGAAGGGGCCATCCTCCAAGTTGGGAGCATGAAACTGTCCAAACTATTTTGGTATGCTGACTTCTTAAGAGTTCCCCTCACTGGAACTAGGGGGCCAAGCCCAACCCCTGAAAAACAACTCCACACCATAATCCCCCCTCCAGCAAACTTTGGCACAATGCAGTCAGGCAAGTACCGTTCTCCTGGCAACCGCCAAACCCAGACACATCCATCGGATTGCCAGACAGAGAAGCGTGATTCGGCACTCCAAAGAACACATCTGCACTGCTCTAGAGTCCAGTGGCGGCGTGCTTTACACCACGGCATCCGATGCTCTGCATTGCACTTGATGATGTAAGGCTTGGATGCAGCTGCTCGGCCATGGAGACCCATTCCATGAAGCTCTCTACACACTGTTGTGCTAATCTGAAGGCCACACCAAGTTTGGAGGTCTTTAGTTATTGACTTTGCAGACAGTTGGTGACTTCTGCTCACTGTGCGCTTCAGCATGCGCTGACCCCGCTCTGTCATTTTACGTGGCCTAGTTGCTGAGTTGCTGTTCCCGGCTGCTTCCACTGTGTTATAATGTCACTAACAGATGACTATGGAATATGTATTACACAGGTGGCAACCTATCACAGTACCACACTTGAATTCGCTGAGCTCCTGAGAGCGACCCATTCTTTCACAAATGTTTGTAGAAGCAGTCTGCATGCCTAGGTGATGATTTTATACACATGTGGCCATGGAGGGGATTGGAACACCGGAATTTTTACTAGAAATGGTGGTGATCAGCGACTTATATCAAGACTGCGGCGGCCATTCTGACACTGGAGGGAACTGACTTGGTGTCACTGACATCCCCTGTGACACCTATACAGTGATCAGTGCTAATAAAAAGCACTGACACTGTACTAATGGCACTGGGCAGGAAGAGGTTAACACGTAGGCCAATCAAAGGGTTAAACTGTGTGCTGATTTACTATGTGGGCTGTGTGTGCGTTTCACTGTAAGCACACTGCTTTGTATGGCTCTTCTATGCAGAGCTATACAAAGCAGTGTGCAGGATCTGACAGGGGAGAGATCTGTATTGTTTACATACAGGTCTCTCCCCTGTCGGTAAAACTCGGCAATCACCGGGTTCCAGTGGGGAATCACCAGCTGGGACCCGGTGATTGACAGCCGAGACCTCGAATACTTGGAACAGCAAAATCACATATATATACGTGAATTTGCACACCCGTGCCGCCTTGTAGCAGTATTTCTGCTATAGGGTGGCGCGGAAGTGGTTAAATTACACACAGGTGGACTCTATTTACTAATTAGGTGACTTCTGAAGACAATTGGTCCCACCAGATTTTAGTTATGGGTATCAGAGTAAAGAGGGCTGAATACAAATGCATGCCACACTTTTCAGATATTCATTTGTAAACAATTTTGAAACCATTTATCATTTTTCTTCCACTTCACAATTATGTGCCACTTTGTGTTGGTCTATCACATAAAATCCCAATAAAATACATTTATGCTTTTGGTTGTAACATGACAACATTTGGACAATTTCAAGGGATATGAATACTTTTTCAAGGCACTGTATATAATTGGGAGATAATTATGGGGATATTTAATAGGTGCCATATCCCTGTAATGCCAGTAAAAACATTTATACTTTTAGTCTCTTAGATTGATTGGACCACCTTTTAGGAGCCTAGGAGGTTCGGGATTCTCCTTATGAAACTTGTGGGAGGTCTTCTTCTGAGTTGTTGCATGATTGGTCCTTTCCTTAATATTTCTTTGATGTATTTAAAACCTTACATACAAAAATCTACTGAAATGTTTCCCCGAGTATTAAAGCTGTACTCCAGAGAAATTAAAAGACTACATGTGCAGCACAGCTTCCCTGCACTCCAAAGGCTAAATGCTTGTTTTTGCATAGGGTACCAATAAAGAGAGTTTTGCTTAATTCATCCCTCTCTCCTGCAGGCTTTTCCTCTTCAAGCAACCAATCCCCTGAAGCTGTTTTTTTTTTGGCACTGCATCCACGGGTCGCAGCTCTGACATCATCACGTACAATGCAGGATCAGCAATTCTGCATTGTTATAGAGGATGTCGAGGGCCCGCTCATAACTCAGAGCTTCAGACAGAAAAGGAGAGAGGCAGCTGCCAGGTACAGCAAGTAAAAGTGTTTTTTATTGGTACCCTAGGCAGAAAATTAGCATTTAACCCTTGCAGTGTGGGTGAAGTCTCAATATGAAGATACATTTTCATATCCCCAGAATTCAGCTTTAAATTTGCATGTTAATAATATAATTTTATGTGGAAATTGTAGATAAAACTTCTGAAGAAGCAGATGGAGGCCATTATTTCAGACAATTCCTTCTTTGTATATGTCTTACCATTATAAACAGAAACATAAAAAAGATCCCTCTTCACTACAAATTGTTGGAATAGATGTAGTAAAACCGCATTGGAGAGGTGTCAATAAATTGCAGGCAGTCTCACAGTTTGAAACACGCTGGATACACGAGCTCCGAACCCTGCACCCAAAAGGCCACAATATAGACATAGATCTAAACTGTTTTATCAACAACAGTTAACATCTTTCTGCTGTACACTTTATCTACAATTTTAAGGAATAGAATGGGAAAGAATACGGTCTTATCCTATTCATATATATATAAAAAAATCTTGACATGGTGCTCAGAATGTAATCATGATTTTATTTTACATGTTTTTTAATATCTACTTTTTATACTACAATACTAGCAAAGGGCATCACAAATGTTCAATAATATTTATACCTCTGATTTCTGTATCATCATTAATACTATTATTATTAACTAATTTCATTATGTTAATATGCACTATCTATTGTTCTACACATTTATGTACATTTTTACCATAGACTTTTTATATGCTAGTGCTACTTTTTTAGGAATTAGTATGCACTCTTTTTAAGTAAACACCAGGCTCATTGGCTGATTGTCGAATGGTTTAATTTATATGTACATCATACCATTTCGATATAATTTTGACTGCTGTAAATGAACATATATTGGCAAACCCCGGTATTTTTTATCATATCACATACTGATGATGGCATATTCTTGTTCGCATTCGTGCAAGAGAACTAGCCAGTACCATTAAAGCATATATATCGTAGCTATAGCGCTACTTTAGATTGAAAATATCCCATAGAAAATGGCGCCTGCACGATCGTGCAGGAGCACAGGACTAAGACTCCTTCAAAATGGCGTATTCCGAACGCGCATGCGCCTAGCATATAAATTGGCATCACACGGCTCGGCGTTATTGGCAAGTCCCCCCAGACGACGTGCGTGCGCACGAAACGCGTAGGAGGAGCCAGCAACGCCGTGACGTCACGCCGCCGGAGCATCGTGGAGCTCCGGTGGCCATCTTATGCACTGAACGGTTAGTCCACATTGTTTTATTCCACTTGTTGCAAGAATCTTTGTTCGTTTATACCTCAATAAAACCCCATACTATACTACACTATGGAGATGTCTCTGCTTTGACTCCCCTGGGGAGTATTCATTTACAGCCACCCACCTGACCACCGGAGAGGGAGCCCTTACAACCCCCATAGGGCAGTACCTGAGCTATCACCTGAGGGGATCCCTGGACCACCTTGATGTCCTACTAACAGCATCTAGGACCATTGAAGGGAATATACTGGATTCCAGACACTACCCAGACTAGCAGATGACATCAGGACAAATATATACAAACGCTCATTAAATTGCGCCTTCTGGTGCGTGCGCATTCTTTCCGCACTTTATATCACAGCACCTTACTAATAGGAGGATACAGTCACATGAGAGCACCTGAAGTCACTTCAAGTCACCTAATGAACTGTTTTTCTAATGATGTAGATACGCGTACTACTCATACTGTATTTCCCTTTTTAGCTCTGCACTTTTGATTTACATTGTTCTCTGAGGTTTTTATGGTTACCTGGTGCACAGCTGCTACATATGTATATATATTTTTTTGTGTGTGCGCTCACATATATCTGTTTTATTGACCTTCTTTGTATATGTTCATATTTGATTTTTAAAGAGGTTCTTCACCATCTTTGAAAATAAAAAATAAAAGTCAGCAGCTACAAATACCGCAGCTTGTGACTTTGAATAAAAGGACACTTACCTGTCCAGGGACCCTGCGCTGTCCTCACCAAAGCCAGCTGTTTGCTTATCTCCAGGCACCAGCATGTTGACTGGGAAGGAAGCCATCTGTGACTCTATGTAGCTTTATAGCTGGTCTCCCACTCCACATGCACGAGCCACGCTGCATTCTTTTAAATGGTCCCACAGCCTTCTAAGACCTGTGATGTGTCCCAGAGTGTTATGGAAAGGGAGAACTTCTGTTGGAATCGCCTAGGCCAGAGGTAGGCAACCTGCGGCTCTATAGTTGTTGTGGAACTACATTTCCCATGAGACATTGCAAAACTGACAGTTACAGCTATGACTTGCAGAGGCATGATGGAACTTGTAGTCCTGCAACAACTGGAGAGCCACAGGTTGCCAACCCTGGCCTAGGCAGTCTGACTGGAAGTGGGAATGGGAACCTGTTAAAACCAGGTACCCACTTCCAAAAATTGGAGCTTTCCCTTTAGGGTGAAGTTCTGCTTTCAAATTTCCTGTCAATAAAAAAAACTTCCTCTTTGTATAGGCACCTTAAAAGTTCTATTCTCTCTTGTAAAAAAAAAAATCTTCTTTAGTTACTAACCACTAGTAAAAAATACGTGTCCCCTGCCAACATACTGCAGAGAACACATCCTCTGTGTGTGGAAACAGTGTCAGACCTCATAGCTCTCCAATCCTCACAGAACATAAGCTGCTAATTAGAGAGCTCTAGCTTTGACTCCAGAGGGTGCGCAAACTATTAATTAGAATGACAGGTGCACTTTCAGATAATAGAACACTTTGCTGCTGGGTTAATAGGTTTCATCCAGTCTTATGTAAAATTGCCCAGAGTCCCAGAGATACAGCCCCCGCTATATCATGTCACTGGAATTAAAATCTTTATTCATTTACAATGCACATCTTCATTCAAGGAGAGTTTGTTTTTAAGGAATAAACAAACATTATTGAAATGTCACACAGAGACATTTTATTTAGTTCTATTGGCTGAAGCATGTTGCAAGGCAGTGGAATGTGTTACACTGCTCTGCGCCGTTAAAAAGTAATGCATTCTGTCCTTTTTTCAGCAAAGCGGTGGTGTGAACCGGCCAGGTAGGAACAAGGCATTTTGCCTTGTCTTGCATTGGGACTGTGCTGGATTAAACGCCCGACACAATCCTACCGCAGCTGGTGTGAATGGGCCTTAAATGTTAACTTAAAGCGGAAGTTTACCCACAGCCATTTGATGAAAAACAATGTTCCTTAGCAAGGAACATACATGTATTAATAATTATGCTACCAAAATTAGTGTGTGCTGTAAATTGCCTCTAGCATTGTTGCTGTTTCTTTCTGCAGGCGGCCATTTTGCTGAAGCCCAAAGCCCCTGAGCAGCAGTAAATCTTTAGGGCCAGTTCACACTACAAAAATGCACTCTGGATACGTTTTCGCTTGCAGTTCACACCACACGCAGTTCTGGTGCAGTTTTGATGTCGTTTGCCATGTTCCAGTATGGTTCTGTGCAGAAAAAATGCAGCATGTTCTACTTTTTCTTCCTGCACCAGAAACTGACTGGAATTAACTGCCCTAGTGTGAACCAGGGTCATTGGAGTATATGGAAAACACTATGCATGCATTTTTTATGCAGAAAAAAAAGTGCACTGAACTGCATCTAGTGTGAACTAGCCCTTAGGCTGTTAGCAGATCGGCCTCTATGGAGCAACTGAGCATGTGCACAGCAGGGTGACACAGTGGCTACTGTGCACTACTACATCAGAATTTGTGTATACCAGTTTTAGTAAATCTCCCCCATTGCATTACTGGATTTTAAACAGTATAGGCACTTGTTTTAAACGTTTTACATAGTGATCTAGTAGAACTACATTTTCTGACTTAAGTTCCACTTTAGGAAACTTACAGGAAATAAAAAAGATTGAATCTTAAATTCATCAAAGGAGTAATTTAATAAAAATAGAAAACAGACTGACACAGGGACAGAACTTTCTAAGGATAAATTGATAAAAACCTGGACTGCTTCTAGAAAACAAAAATGACTGGCAACTATGTAAGAGAGGAACCTGGCAAAGACAAAGGTCTGCCTTAACAGTACACGATATGTGGCCATATGTACATTTACTTGGTTTTGTTTTGTTTTTGGTTTGTTTGACAGGTCAGCACAAGAAGTCCCTGCACTGAAGTTTAACTACTTGCCGACCGCAGATAGCCGAATGACAGCTGCACTGCGGCCGGCCAGTTCTGGGTGGACGTCATATGACGTCCTCCCAGAACGCGGGGGCGCGCACCCGGCGATCTCCGTGATCGCTGTGTCCTACGGACACAGCTGATCACGTGACGTGGTAAAAGGCCAATCACAGCGGCCTTTTACCACGTGATCAGCTGTGTCCAATGACACGCTGATCACCGGGAAATGCAAATGCCGATTCTCGGCTGCACTTTCCTCACGCTGTCAGATCGTGAGGAGAGTACTGCCGAAAACCGGCAGTTGTCAGAGCGGGGATCGGCACCGATCATCAGGGTCACTGATCATCAGTGCCCTGATGATCGGTGCCCAGCAGTGCCACACACAAGCTCCGCCCACCTGTGCCCAGCAGTGCGCCCACCTGTGCCCAGCAATGCGTCCACCTGTGCCACCCAGCAGTGTCACCACCTGTGCCCAGAAGTGCCACCTACCTGTGCCCAGTAGTGCCACCCACCTGTGCCCACCAGTGCCACCCACCTGTGCCCATCAGTGCAGCCCAGCAGTGCTGCCAGTCAGTGCCCAGCGATTGTGCCAGTCAGTGCCCAGCAGTGCCGCCAGTCAGTGCCCAGCAGTGATGGCAGTCAGTGCCACCTATCAGAGCTGTCTATCAGTACCCATTATCAGTGTCGCCTATCAGTGCCACCAATCAGTGCCGCATATCAGTGCCACCTATCCGTGACACCTCATTAGTGCTGCCTATCAGTTCCGCCTATCAGTGCCCTTCAGTGCTGCCTATCAGTGCCCATCAGTGCTGCCTCATCAACGCACATCAGTGAAGGAGAAAAATTACCTGTTTGAAAGATTTTATAATAGAAACAAAGAAAATTTTTTTTTCCCCAAATGTTTTTGCAATTTTTTTGCTTATAGCACAAAAAGTAAAGTGCCCAGTGGCGATTAAATACCACCAAAAGAAAGCTCTATTTGTGAGAAAAAAATGATAAAAATTTCATATTGGTACAATCTTGCATGACCGCGCAATTGTCAATCAAAGTGCGACAGCGCTGAAAGCTGAAAATTGGCCTGGTAAATAAGGGGGTATAAGTGCCCGGTAGGTAAGTGGTTAAGGTTTATTTTTAGAAAGCCAATCCTATTTATTACAGATATTTATAAAGGGCTGACAATTCATGCAGCTCTTTACATACTGTACATTCAAATTGGTCCCAGCCCCCAAAGAGCTTATATTTTAAGGTCTCTATTTCACATGGATATACACCGTCATACAAACACACTTACTAGGGCCAATTTATTCAGGAGCTGTCTAAACAAAACAGGCAAGTTAGAGGAAGATAACTCCTGGCAGCTCTGACCTCTTGCCTGTCTAGACCAAGATTTCATATCTTTTGTATCTCATCACTTCAGCTGTATCTAGTCTAGGTGTTTTTGAGGGCTGCAACCTGGGAGTCCACAGCAAAGTCCGTGTATCCTGGTAAATCCTGGCCAGGTTTTACGCCTTGTCTCTCTTTAGGACCTACATTCATATGGTGAGGCAAAGGGTCAATGCCCCCATAACAGAGGACAGCAGAAGCTGTTTGCCTTCAGGCTCTCTCTTTCTTTCTCTCTGAATGAAACTCCCCTGTAAAAATCTAAACAGGCAAGGAAGGAGGAAGAGTTACTGCTCTGACCTATTATAACTGTGTGTAAATTTCAGTTTCTGCTATTGATTTCTGTAACCAACTTTTTTACCAGCAAATAAACATAGCCTAAAGCGCTGAGCAAACTGTTGGCGCTATATAAATCCTGTATAATAATAATAATAGCCTGGAAAACCTTTACAAATGAGGTTAAAGTCTCACCTGCTGTCTTGGAATAAAAATGTGAAATGTTCATATGTTATATTTCAGATTTACATACCTAAAAACTTTACTTTTTGATGGTATTTTGTTTCTTACAATAATAAAAGAAATAAAAAAAAAACCTTTTGGTTGCAATGTACCTGCAGACGGGGACCCGGTACCGGTCAGATTGGAGTCATTGCAATCACAGAGGCCCAACCGCATCCCGTTGTCAATCTCCGCCATGTTTTTGGAGCCCTGGAGAAAAAGAAATGTCTATTGGTATGGCCGGTCTGCATTTGTTAGTGGGCATTATATGGAAATTGGATTAATTAGTTTCCATTTCTTCTTACAGTACATGAATTGGCAAAAAAATATATTCAGTACATCTCTCTATTACAGGTACATTTCATTGTGTTTTATTCCCGTTGATCTGCCAGAAATCCAGTGAGCTACTATCTTCTTCTAGTGAGGTAATGACTCTGCTCCACTAATATCCCAAGCAGCATTGTCACCCCAAGAAAATGTCACCTATCCACCACCCCTCACTTTTACTCTTTACATGTATACATATTTATTTCCAAGCTAAACTGCTGCCTCCCAAAAGCCTGTCCATACTGTGTATAGGGAAGGGCTCTTAGATAATGTAGTTCTGGGGCTCAAAGTCGTGAATGGATGGGCCTTCTCCCATGCTTGCAGTTTGGGCAGCCAATCAACAAGCAGCAGCACCATCACATGCTCCCTCATACGTGCAGGTATTTTGTTTGCCCCTTGTGCAATGCTTAAGTGCAGGGGTCTCCAAGCATTTTTAACAAAGGGCCAGTTTTCTACCCTTCAGATTTTAGAAGGGCCGGACTGTGGCCAGAGAGAGTAGAGAATGTCCTGGCATCAGTAATAATACCCCATCTTTGGTGTTAGTGGGAAGAACAATGCCCCATGATTGGTGTCAGTGGGAGGAATAGTGCCCCATCTTTGGTGTTAGTGGAGGAACAATATCCCATCATTGTTGTCAGTGGGAGGAATAGTTCCCCATCATTGGTATCAGTGGGAGGAATAGTGTCCCATCATTGATGTCAGTGGGAGGAATAGTACCCCATCATTGGTGTCAGTGGAAGGAATAGTGCCCAATCCTTGGTGTCAATGGAAGGAATAGTGCCCCATCATCATTGGTGTCAGTGAGAGAAAATGTGCCCCATCCTTGGTGTCAGTGGGAGTAATAGTGCCCCATCATTGGTATTAGTGGGAGGAATAGTGCCCCATCATTGGTGTCAGTGGGAGGAATAGTGCCCCATCATTGGTATTAGTGGGAGGAATAGTGCCCCATCATTGGTATCAGTGGGAGGAATAGTGCCCCATCATTGGTGTCAGTGGGAGGAATAGTGCCCCATCATTGGTGTCAGTGGGAGGAATAGTGCCCCATCACTGGTATCAGTGGGAGGAATAGTGCCCCATCATTGGTATTAGTGGGAGGAATAGTGCCCCATCATTGGTATTAGTGGGAGGAATAGTGCCCCATCATTGGTGTCAGTGGGAGGAATGGTACCCCATCATTGATGTCAGTGGAAGGAATAGTGCCCCATCATTGGTATCAGTAAGAGGAATATTCCCTGGTCATTTGTGTTGGGGGGAGGAATAGTGCCTCACTGTTGGCTGCAGTGGCAGTGATTGTGCCTCACTATTAAGAACAGTGGGAGGAATAAAGCCCCAAAGGCCGGATAGAGGCAAGCAAAGGGCCACATCCGACCCCTGGGCCGCAGTTTGTAGACCCCTGCTTTAGTGCATTGGGATGCCTTTCAAAATGCGTGGTGCAGCAACACATCAACATCTGTAACATGTTCCTTTAAGTGTCACTAAACCTATAACCCCGCATTCATTATATCTGCTCTCCCACAGTACACAGAACATGGAAATGTAATTATTTTAGTAAATATAAACTGCTAATTACCTTTTCTCATCAGCAGTATATAGCAGTCTTGTGACTTCTATCAGTGTGTAGCAGAACACTGGTTAAATCTTTTAGGAGGAGTTTTCATTCTCCCCTGATTGTCTTTTGAGGCTGTAGGACCCCTGACCCTTTTTCTATACAGTGCTTATTGACCCTGTGCTGATCACATGCACTCTCCCATGAAAAAATAACTCTAGCAATACACACCAAATTGAGCATGTGCAGCTTGGCCCCAAGGTTCTGTTCCACCAGCAGATGAATGGGGATAGTGGAAGAAAGGGATGGATTGGGGATCAGAGAAGACAGGATCAAATGTCCTTTTTACACAATGCGGTGAATTAATCCCTTAGGTTCCATAATGAGTTTAACAAGCATGCTTTACAGACTGATTTTACTGTTGTGGGTTTAGTAACACTTTAAATGATTCAGATCATTAAACAAATTGTAATATTGCACAAAGATGACCAGAGTAAATACAAAATGCAGTTTTTAAATGATGATTTAATTAAGGGAAAAAAGCTGTTCAAACCTGCCTGGCCTTCTGTGAAAAAGTAAAGACCTGTTGAATCAAGAATCACAAATAGAAGCTGTCTGACAAAGTGAAGCACGCTAAAAGATTTAAAAAAGCAACACATTATGCTGCGATCTAGAAATTCAAGAGCAGGTGAGAAACAAAGTACCGGTAATTGATTGAACAGTAAGAAAGAGACTGGGCAAAAATGGCATCCATGGGAGAGTTCCAAGGAGAAAGCCACTGCTGACCAAAAAGAACACAACGGCTCGTCTCACATTTGCAAAAAAAATTTTGATTATCCCCAAGACTTTTGGGCAAATATTCTGTGGACTGATGAGACAAAAGTTGAACATTTTGAAAGGTGTGCGTCCCATTACATCTGGCATAAAACTAACACAGCATTTTATAAAAAGAATACCATCCCAGCAGTCAAACGTGGTGGTAGTGTGAAGGTCTGGGACTGCCTTGCAGTTTCAGGACCTGGACAACTTGCCATAATCGATGGAACCATGAATTCTCCGCTCTACCAGAAAATCGTAAAGGAGAATGTCCGCCCAAAAGTTCATGACCTCAAGGTCAAGAGCACTTGGGTTATGCTGAAGGACAATGATCCGAAACATACCAGCAAGTCCACCTCTGAATGGCTAAAAAAAAAAACTAAATATGGTTTTGGAGTGGTCTAGTCAAAGTCCGGACTTAAATCCGATTGAGATGCTGTGGCATGATCTTAAAGAGGCCGTTCATGCTTGAAAACCTTCCAGTGTGGCTGAATGAAAATACTGCAAAGAAGAGTGGGCCAAGATTCCTCCACAGCAATGTGAAACACTCATTGCTAATTATTGCAAATGCTTGATTACAGTTGTTGAGCCAAGGGTGCCACAACCAGTTATGAGGTTTAGGGGGCAATTACTTTTTCACATGACTCCAGACAGGTTTGGACAGCTTTTTTCCTTTACTAGATGAAATCGTAATTTAAAGACTGCATTTTGTATTTACTCGGGTTATCTTTGTGTACAATTAACATTTGTTTGATGATCTTAATCATTTAAGTGTGACAAATATGCAAAAAAAAAAAAATATGGAAGGGGCAAATACTTTTTCACAGCACTGTATGTTAAACCTGACATGCTAGAAGTATGAAAGCCACGACTGCTGACTTGTTTTACAAGGTTCAATTTATTTGTATGACATGTAGATCTTTACTTGGTGAATCACTGATCTAAAATAAGCATGTGGCCAGTGAAGCATCAAGAAAAATACTACAGGTCAGTGACTCACCTAGTACCGAGGGGAGGGTAAGAATGATCGCTGTGTTACATCTCTGAATGTCTAATATGACCAGATGGCAATGTTCAGATTTAGCTTGTGCTTTGCTGTCTGACCACAGCTGAGTAGGGTTCTCCATGTCTGACATTGCAGCGATGATATAGACGCTACATGGTAGCTGTCTACATGGCAACATGCACAGTTTGACCTTTTCAGAAAAAGGGTACCCCAAAAGAAGAAATTGTTTAAAAATAAAAATAAAAAATCAAAATATATATATATATATATATATATATATATATATACAGTATATATACACACACACAGAACCATTTAAATTCTAAAGTTGAACAAAGTTAAGTATTCATAAAGCTGAATATTTCACCACCCTGCTTCATACTATCAGACCTGAGAAATGACACTGAGGCTGGTTTCACACTGATGCGTTTTGCAGCATTTGCTGTGTGTGTTTTAAAGGACATGTGACTCAACAGCAGCACCAAGGACACAACGCAGGTGCATTTTTGATGAGCTGCCTACATGGCAACATGCACAGTTTGACCTTTTCAGAAAAAGGGTACCCCAAAAGAAGAAATTGTTTAAAAATAAAAATCAAAAAATATATTTATATGCAGTGGGGATCGAAAGTTTGGGCACCCCAGCTAAAAATTTGTATTAATGTGTATAAAGAAGCCAAGGAAAGATGGAAAAATATCCAAAAGGCATCAAATTACAGATTAGACATTCTTATAATATGTCAACAAAAGTTAGATTTTATTTCCATCATTTACACTTTCAAAATAACAGAAAACAAAAAATGGCGTCTGCAAAAGTTTGGGCACCCTGCAGAATTTATAGCATGCACTGCCCCCTTTGCAAAGCTGAGACCTGCCAGTGTCATGGATTGTTCTCAATCATCGTCTGGGAAGACCAGGTTATGTCAATCTCAAAGGTTTTAAATGCCCAGACTCATCTGACCTTGCCCCAACAATCAGCACCATGGGTTCTTCTAAGCAGTTGTCTAGAAAACTGAAACTGAAAATAGTTGACGCTCACAAAGCTGGAGAAGGCTATAAGAAGATAGCAAAGCGTTTTCAGATGTCAATATCCTCTGTTCGGAATGTAATTAAGAAATGGCAGTCATCAGGAACAGTGGAAGTTAAAGCAAGATCTGGAAGACCAAGAAAAATATCAGACAGAACAGCTCGCAGGATTGTGAGAAAAACAATTCAAAACCCACGTTTGACTGCACGATCCCTCCAGAAAGATCTGGCAGACACTGGAGTTGTGGTACACTATTCCACTATAAAGAGATACTTGTACAAATATGGTCTTCATGGAAGAGTCATCAGAAGAAAACCTCTTCTACGTCCTCACCACAAAAATCATCGTTTGATCTTTTCAAATGAACATATAGACAAGCCTGATGCATTTTGGAAACAAGTTCTGTGGACCGATGAGGTTAAAATGGAACTTTGTGGCTGGAATGAGCAAAGGTACGTTTGGAGAAGAAGGGGCACAGAATTTAATGAAAAGAACCTCTGTCCAACTGTTAAGCATGGGGTTGGATCAATCATGCTTTGGGGTTGTGTTGCAGCCAGTGGCACAGGGAACATCTCACGAGTAGAAGGAAAAATGGATTCAATAAAATTTCAGCAAATTTTGGATGGTAACTTGATGCCATCTGTGTAAAAGCTGAAGTTAAAGAGAGGGTGGCTTCTACAAATGGATAATGATCCTAAACACACCTCGAAATCCACGGGGGATTACATCAAGAGGTGTAAACTGAAGGTTTTGCCATGGCCTTCACAATCTCCTGACCTCAACATAATTGAAAATCTATGGATAGACCTTAAAAGAGCAGTGCGTGACAGACAGCCCAGAAATCTCAAAGAACTGGAAGACTTTTGTAAGGAAGAATGGGCAAAGATACCTCAAACAAGAATTGAAAGACTCTTGGCTGGCTACAAAAAGCGTTTACAAGCTGTGATACTTGCCAAAGGGGGCAGTACAAGATATTAGCTCTGCAGGGTGCCCAAACTTTTGCAGACGCCATTTTTTTGTTTTCTGTTATTTGGAAAGTGTAAATGATGGAAATAAAATCTAACTTTTGTTGACATATTATAAGAATGTCTAATCTGTAATTTGATGCCTTTTGGAGATTTTTCCATCTTTCCTTGGCTTCTTTATGCACATTAATACAAATTTTTAGCTGGGGTGCCCAAACTTTCGATCCCCACTGTATATATATATATATATATATATATATATATATACAGTATATATATAAATATATATATATATATATATATATACAGTATATATATATTATATATATATATATATAAACAAAAAAGAATGCGTGTATATATATATATATATAAATATACACACAGAACCATTTAAATTGTAAAGCTGAACAAAGTTAAGTATTCATAAAGCTGAATATTTCACCACCCTGCCTCATACTATCAGACCTGAGAAATGACACTGAAGCTGGTTTCACACTGATGCGTTTTTGCAGCGTTTGCTGTGTGTGTTTTAAAGGACATGTGACTCAACAGCAGCACCAAGGACACAACGCAGGTGCATCTTTGATGAGTTTTTTATGTGTTTTTGTCACGTTTTCCATTGATTTCAATGGGGAGGGGCATTTTTGGTGTGATGTGAAGAGCTCCATAGGAATAAATGGTCACACGTTGTTCTTCCACTTTTTAACGCAAGAGCGGAAGAAAAACAGATCAGTGTAAAAGCAGCTATAGGAGCATATTTAGAAAGCAACAAATCTGACATCCAGTAAATATTCTCTGCAGGTGGATCTTCCAGCTACATATGTTTGAAATAAGAATGATTAGTTCTCTATCAAAGAATGCTTATTATTATTTATTACAAGTACTTATATAGGGTCGTCAATTTATTCAGTGCTTCACATATATGTATATAGTACATTCTTCATCAGTCCCTGCTGTCAAGGAGCTTACAATCTAAGGTCTGTAACTCTCATTCAGACACATATTAGGGCCAGTTAACCTACCAGCATGTCTTTGGAGTGTGGGAGTAAACCCACCCAGGTACAGGGAGGATATGGAAACTCCAAGCAGGTAGTGCCATGGTTGGGATTCAAACCAGCAACCCTGATGCTACTAGGCAGAAGTGCTAACCACTTAGCCACTGTGCTGTTTGTTGAAAGTCACCTTCACTGCTTTAAACTGTAGATAGATCTTAAGCTAAACTAGATGATATTAGTTCGCTAAAGCACTTTGTATAATAACAATTGTAATTTTTAAAAATAAAATACCGTTTTAAATTTTCCTCTTTTTTTTTTTTACATCTCCTTCCGCCTCTTTCAACAGCTACCTGTTTTCATACACATCATTGTTCAGGTCCGACATCCTAGTCTATGGCTATGCAATGTATGTTGGCACAGCCTCTTGTAGGTTCCACCAGGACAGAGCGTGTGACAAGCTGATCATACAGGAGTGCAGTTGGGAGACAGACAGGGATAGAGTTGTCACCCTATAATAAGAAGTGCCTAAACAAACACCCCACATGGCAGGTATTATTTTGATGAAAGCTGCAGATATTTAAAACAAATGCAAAATAACTTTTGAAATGAAGTGACTATGAAGTTTTAGTGATTGGATTTAGATCTACTTCATTCTCATTATATAAATACCTGTACAAGTCGGTTGAAGTTTGCATCCCCGAAAAACAGGATTGCAGTCACCCACAGCCTACTCCGTCGCTCCCCTCTGGTCCCTCAATGGCTTTTTGTTGAAGGACACAGTTCTTTCCGTTAATCAGTAATCTCTGAATCCAATCGCCTTTAACCCCTCACTTGCTGGGGAGCCAGATCTCCCTTAGATCTTCATGCAGCTCCCAAACCTTCGCCGCAGCTGGACACCTTGGGCGCTTTTTTTACACAAGGTCATGAAATTGAATTTTAGCACCCAATCCTTGGCAGGAAGAAGACTGAAGATTTTAGAGGCATCCGGGCATTGCTTCCTTCCCCATGCCTTTCTCTGCTGTTGATATAATGATGCAGCAAAGTAAACTCAAGCTCGGGATTAATCTTGTGTGCAGATGATGCTGTCTGCTCTTTGAATGAATCTAGCAACCCCTCCAATCGCTGCACGACTGAGCACACCAGGGAGAATCTGTTATCCTGTGCGGTGAGAGAGGCAGGCAGCCAATGAGGGCACACAGCCCTTCAGCCACACGCGTACGAAAAACGAAAAGCTCCTCACACGCACTCCCCATGTATTGCTACCGAGTGACGACCGCCACTGATGCTGCAGTATGGTAGTGGGTGCATGATAGGATTGCCCAGTGGAAAAAAAAAGTATCATTATTTAAACGGTATGTAAACCTAAGAACAAAAATGTAATATGTTGCAGCTTAGCAGTCCTTAGATGAGGTGTCTGCATTTGTTTTCTTACTCTCCCTTCACTTTTACCTTGTAATGCAGTTTTGGGTTCATTCATACTGGGTGCATATACTGTAGCTGCGTTAATCAATGATCACCATTGATCATTGCAGACTCAGTGCAAGGACTCATAGGGGTTTATTTACTAAAAGATGAGAGTGCAAAATCTGGTACAACTCTGCATAGATACCAATCAGCTTCCAGGTTTTACTGCCAAAACTTAAAGTGGTGTTAAAGCCTTAAGGTTTTTCACTTTAATTCTTTCCATGCATTAAAGTGAAAAAACCTTCTGTGCTGCACGATCTCCCCCCAGCCCCCCTTATTCTTACCTGAGCCCAATCCAATCTACCGATGTGCACAAGAGCAGAGGCTCTTGTCGCTGTTTCCCTCCTCCCTGGGCATGATTGCTGTCAATCAAATGCTGTCCCGGGGGGGCAAGCCGACCGCTCTGTGCCATTGGACGGCTTGGGAGCGAACCTGCACAGGTGCCCCCATGGCAAGAGGCTTTCTATGAGGGCACCCGCTGAAGAGGAGGAGCCAGGAGCATTTGTTAACAGTTATTGAAATGTCACAAAATTACATTTCACGCAACTCATGTGGTGACATGCTTTGTGGTGCATGAAAATGTAGACATGCTCCATTTGTATGCAACACATATCCCCAGACCTGTATGGTGGGAACAGGGCACATACAAAAATGTTTTTAAATAGATACCCAACATGACAAACCTTAAATTTGTGCGCGTCTATGAAATGGCAGCAAATTTCAATACCCTATACTTTCTGTAGGCAACGCTTCAAAAGCCCCTATGGGGTTTATTTACTAAAGCTGGAGAGTCCAAAATCAGACTCCCTTCTGCATAGAAACCAATCAGCTTCTAACCTCAGCTTGTTCAATGAAGCTTTGGCAATGAAACCTGGAAGCTGATTGGTTTCTATGCAGAAGGGAGTCTGATTTTGGACTCTCCAGCTTTAGTAAATAAACCCCTATAGGTCATCAGCTCTCAGTCTCGCGGCAATATGTAACGTGTATTGCAATCGTGTATTTTCACGCGTAAGCGCCCCAACGTGTGTGTTTAGGTTCGTACGTGCGTATATGTGGGGATGGCTCTTCTCTTTTTTTATTATTTCATTTTCATTCAAATTCTTTACAAATATCTGTCTTTTTAATCTTTCAAATCTAACACCGTTCATTTCGGGCTCGGGACTTCATTATATCACACATGACATTGCTGTAAAAACTACATTTCCCAGTGTGCATAGCGAATCGGCCCAACTACACATGCTTGGCCTGTCTGTGGGTCTGAGGTTCTGATATATAGCAATGGTGATTTAAAATGAGGCTGGGCATGTACTCGTCACAATGTGGATTTGCAAGGAACACAGCATGGCATGTGTTGGCACGCATAATTGCAGTTTACTATGGAACGAGCACCCCTTGATGTCAACCAAACTTCAGTTAATGTAAACAAACTTTTAAATATTGCCTCCCTGTTGCCCTCCATTCAATTTATATTAAATTGCATTGTAGATACCTTTTTTTAATGTGTTTATATTCACATGACCACCGAGCTCCAGCTCTGACTCCTTTCTGTTCGGCAGGTGGGTTTGAACTCTCCCCTGCCGACAAAGCCTAGAGCTATGGATGCCAGTGGGTAAGATCACTGGTCTGTGTGATTCAGCCCCATTGTTGGCCCTCCACTTTAACACAGATTCTTGAAACTTAAAAAGAAAGGAATTTACTATTTATTAGTATACACGGCAATGCTGAGGCAATATTTAAAAGCTGATTTATTGCATATCCTTTCCTTCAACCTTAACCTCTTCACGCAGGCCGAACGCAAATGTGCGGCCTCCCGGCGTCTGGGCCTAGACGCCGAGCGGCCGCACATTTGCGTTCTATTTAAAAAGAACATATGTGCTGAGAGTGCGCTCCCAGCACACATATCCGGTACTTCTCTTTCAATCATGACCTTTCCCGATCATGTGACCGCCGTGACGGCGTGTCACAGCGGTCACATGACCCAAAACCCTGCCCTGCTTCTCGGCTGTTAAAACCCTTAAAGGGCCAGGAGGCGGCGGCGCCAAGGGGTTAAAGTGTCACTAAAAGCATTTTCTTCATTTTGGATAGAGTAAGGGAGGGTTAGGACCCCTGTCTGTTTTTTTGCCATTTGTGTCCCATTGGGGAGATTTCCCTTCATTTCCTGTCCTATAACCATAACAGGAGATGAGAATAAATTCTTCCAAAGTGATGGAATCTCTGGTTTTATCATAAGAGCTAGTGTCCCCATTGGAACGTTTCTCCTTTTTATTCCTGGTCTGGGGACAACCCAAAATTTCGGATTTTCTTTTACTTTCAAAGATAATGGTAAACAGGACAAATAGAGAGAGTGAATAGAGCCGCAGACAGCAGTAAAAACTGACAGAGGTTCTAATCCCTCTCCACTCCGTCCAAAAAAAAGAAAGTTTTGCCTTTAGTGACACTTATTGTGACAGGTGTTACCAGGGGACAGGAACATCAGACAGGCCTAGAATTGGATGGGGAATAACTGCGCAGCACACAATTCACATATAGGTAAAGGCGAGTAGATTCTAAGGCTGGGTTCACATTTGTGCGGTACGTTTGCATGTACATATCCGTGGTACAGCAGCCCATTCGTTTGAATGCTGTACCCATGAGAAATACTAGTAAAGAAGCCCTTGACCATTTTTTAAAAACTGCACACAAATGCAGGTGTTTTGTTGATGCGTGGAAGTGCCATTAAAGTGTTTCTAAAGTGAAAATATTTTACCTAAATGCATTCCCTGCATTATGATGAAAAAAATGTTCCAGTATTTGTATTGCCCTCTTACCCCCTAAACACTAATCTGAGTCCTATCTTGATCCAGCGCTGTGCCTGTCTGCAGGGCCTCTGTCCTCCACATGACAGAGAGGCATCAGGAGGAGCCATTGGCTCCAGCTACTGTCAATCAAATCTTGTAAGTGGGGGAACGGACAGAGCTGTGCTGTGTCTATGGACGCAGAGCCCAGTTCGGGAGCGTAGCTGCACATGCGCATGCATAAGAAGCAGCTTCCTATGGGGGTGCACAGAATAGGAGGAGGCTGGCTGGGGATCCCAGAAGTGGAGGATCAGAGCAACCAATTATAAACCTGTTTATTATTTTAAGTACACAAAAAAAAAACAAGTCTTTGCAGGCCCTTTAAGAATTAATGGCACCCAAGTGTATCTTCTAAAGAATAGTGCATTTTGCCTGAGGGCTGGAAATACATGTGATTTTGTGAGCAACATGTGTGCGTTTTAATGCATTTTTGCTTTGTTTTCAGTGCATTTCAGGCCTGTTTCACACCAGTGCAGTTTGCGTTTTGTTCATTTGCAGTGTGTTTTGAGTTTTTGCATGGTTGTTTTTTAATTTAATTTTTTTTTTTAAACTTGTTGCTGGGCAGATTAAAAATGCATAACAAACATGTTCTTTTTTTTTGCATTTTTGCTTCGTTTTCAATGGGTCTGGCCTTGTTCACACCAATGTAGTTTGTGTGTTGTCCATTTTTTGACGTACATTTTGCATTTTTGCACATGCGATTTTTGATGCTTTTTGTGTTTTTTTTGATAATCAGATTAAAAACACAAAATGCGTCAAACGCGTGAAAAATGTGTTAAAAACGCACTACATGTGTTTTCTGCAGCCTCTCCATTGAAGTCTATTGAACCAAAAATGCAACGTTTTGCATTTACAAAAGTCTCTGACCCTTTCCAAAAACGCAGCAGATCAAAACAGCATAGATGTGAACGTGTCCGATAGGAAACCATATTAAATGGACTGTAGTGTGTTTCTGCAAAAAGCACTAAAAAAATGCATGTGTACGAACCAGACCTCAATGGTAAGGTGCGTTTTCTTTTTTGTAATTCGCCAAATATGCTCCAAAAATGCTGCGAGCAGGATTTTTAACAATGCAAGGGAAGCGCAACGTACCAGTGTGAAGACATATATTGAATTTAAAGGGATGCATTTTTCTTGAGCTTTTCTTGCACCTTATTTTTTTTTACGCAAAACTAATTGTGACAGTAGCCTATTGGCCGAAAAGGTATTGAAAATAGATTCATATTCATTTAAATTCATGGTATTAATTAAAAAGTCAAATATAATACAATTATATCTAAAAAAAATATATTTATTAAAAAACTGTTCCAGTTTTTGGCCAAATGCATCCTATATTTTCAGTTTTGGTCCAGAATTTTCATTTCGGTGCACCACTAATACCCCCCCACTGGATAGATAGATAGACAGATAGATAGGCATATATTTTGTAATATATATTATAATAAATATATATATATAATATATACAGTTAGGTCCATATATATTTGGACACAGGCACAAGTTTAGATTTTTTCAGGTATTTACCAAAACATATTCAAGCTATAGTTGTATAATGGATATGGGCTGAAAGTGCACACTCTCAGGTTTAATTTGAGGGTATGTACATCCAAATTGGAGGAAGAGTAACCATTAAGAGTAGCCATTCCCCCTTTTTCAAGGGACCAAAAGTAATTGGACAATTGAATCAAAAGCTGTTTCATGGCCAGGTTTGGGCTATTCCATTATTCCTTCATCATTTAAGCAGGTAAAAGGTCTGGAGTTGATTCTAAGTGTGGTATTTGCATTTGGAATCTATTTCTGTGAACCTACATCATGCATCAAAGGAGCTGTCCATGCAAGTGAAACCGGCCATTGTAAGGCTTCAAAAACTAAACAAATCCATCAGAGAGATCGCAGCAACATTAGGAGTGGCCAAATCAACAGTTCGGTACATTCTGAGGAAAGAAGAACGCACTGGTGAGCTCAGCAACATAACAAAGCATGGACATCCACGGAAGACAACAATGGTGGATGATCGCAGGATCCTCTCTATGGTAAAGCAAAACCCATTCACAACATCCAGACAAGTGAAGGACACTCTGCAGGAGGTGGGCGTGTCATTGTCAAAGTCTACAATCAAGAGAAGACTTCACGAGAGCAAATACAGAGGGTTCACCACAAGGTGCAAACCATTCATAAGCCTGAAGATTAGAAAAGCCAGATTAGACTTTGTGAAAAAACATCTAAAAAAGCCGGACCAGTTCTGGAAAAGCATTCTTTGGACGGATGAAACTAAGATTAACCTGTACCAGAATGACAGGAAGGAAAAAGTGTGGAGAAGGCTTGGAACAGCTCATGATCCAAAGCACACAATGCTATCTGTAAAACATGGTGGAGGCAGTGTGATGGCATGGGCATGCATGGCTTCCAGTGGCACTGGGTCATTGGTGTTTATTGATGATGTGACAGAAGACAGAAGCAGCCGGATGAATTCATCAGTGTTTAGAGATTTACTGTCAGCCCAGATTCAGCCAAATGCAGCAAAGTTGATTGGACGGCGCTTCACAGTACAGATGGACAATGATCCAAAACACTTTGCAAAGGCAACCCAGGAGCTTTTGAAAGAAAAGGAGTGCAATATTCTGCAATGGCCGAGTCACTCACCTGATCTCAACCCCTTTGAGCATGCATTTCACTTGACAAAGGCAAAACTAAAGGCAGAAAGACCCACAAAGAACAACTGAAGACAGCTGCAGGTAGAGCCTAGCCAAGCATCAGAAAGGAGGAAACACAGTCTTTGGTAGTGTCCATGGGTTCCAGACTTCAGGTAGTCATTGCAAGTAAAGGATTCTCATCAAAATATTAAAAATGAACATTTTATTTTTGATTGTATTCATTTGTCCAATTACATTTGAGCCCCTGAAAATGGAGGGACTGTGTATACAAATGGCTGCAGTTCCTAAAATATGTACTTGATATTTATGTTCAACCCCTTAAATTAAAGCTGAAACTCTGAACTTCAAATTCATTTGGATTTATTCATTTTAATTTATTTTGGTGGCATACAGAGCCAGAATTATGAAAATTGTGCCTGTGTCCAAATATATATGGACCTGTGTATGTATGTGTATATATATATATATATATATGTATATGTATATATATATATATATTTATATTTGGAAAGTAAACTCTGCAGTGACCCCAGCATCTCTCCCTGAATAGAGACTGAAGCTGTGTCTCTAGTAATACTGCAGGTCATGCATTGTCTTTGAACAATTCTGGCAGCAATGAGCACAAAGATGTCCTGGCGTCATTGGAACTCGTCACTTGACAAACATACAGAGCTTAACATCTGCCTGACAAAAATAGGCGCTGTCAGATGGGTTTAGGTCTCCTCTTAAATGGGAGCCGATGATAATGGGGAAGAAGGATTTCACGCTGGGTCTGAGTCACCGCCGCACTGCTCACGTCATTCCTAAAATCCCTTCTGTTCCCCTGCAGGATTCATTCCTCTGCAGAATACCAAAATCTTCACTGAAGCCTTTGAGCCAAGATGTTGGGAAGGAAACTCCGCACCAACCTAACCTGCTGTTCTCTGTATTATACCTCATGATAGCATCTGTCTATCTTTGGATCTATACCTCTGTGTGTCTCTCTCTCTCTTTCTCTCTCTCTCTCTCTCCACATTTATTTTCATTATTTCTAGTATATATCTGTTAGTTTCATATATATATATATATATATATATATATATATATATATATATATATATACACACATTTATTTTCTTTCTTTCTATCTTTTTCTGTCTATCATCTGTCTATCTCTCCCTCTGATATGCGTTATGTCCCTGTACAAAAAAAAAAAAAAAAAAAACTTCCATGGAATCTAGCATTGTCTTCACTGCAGTTGAAATTGTCCTTGTGCTGCTATTGTGGAACTACTGTCCACGTTCCTTCCTGGTTCCCTGCTTCTGTGCTGCCATATTGGAACTACTGTCCACGTTCCTTCCTGGTTCCCTTCCCTGGTTTCATGCTTCTGTGCTGCCATATTGGAACTACTGTCCATGTTCCTTCTTGGTTCCCTTCCCTGCTTCTGTGCTGCCATATTGGAACTACTGTCCACGTTCCTTCCTGGTTCCCTTCCCTGGTTTCATGCTTCTGTGCTGCCATATTGGAACTACTGTCCATGTTCCTTCTTGGTTCCCTTC
The DNA here is from genome assembly GCF_062004578.1 of Staurois parvus. Classification (NCBI taxonomy): domain Eukaryota; kingdom Metazoa; phylum Chordata; class Amphibia; order Anura; family Ranidae; genus Staurois; species Staurois parvus. The sequence continues at coordinate 668,430 of NW_028318678.1, read as the reverse complement.
CCTGCTTCTGTGCTGCCATATTGGAACTACTGTCCATGTTCCTTCTTGGTTCCCTTCCCTGCTTCTGTGCTGCCATATTGGAACTACTGTCCATGTTCATTCCATGCTTCTGTGCTGCCATCTTGAAACTACTGTGCATGTTCCTTCCGTGGTTCCATACTTCTGTGCTGCTATCTTGGAACTACTGGAAGAGACCTTTGGCCTTTTTGCGCATGTGCGGTATTGTTATCACACAATACGTCAATATGTGGGATATTGACATTCCAGGAAGCAGCGGGTGACCGAACTGCATTATCCATACTTAGGTGAGGAATCAGGAAGTTTGGGTCTGCACAGAGAAATAAAAAAGATATTTATTATAAAAAAAGAAAATCAAAAACCTGTCTGCAGGTCACATACATTTAGATTTACCAAAGTTACTGTATGTAATATGAGGACACACCTAAATCATCCAGGCCGGCTGTTGTGTTGCATAGTTGTTGGTAGATCTAAAGGGGGTTGAACAAGCAGATTGTAACGTGCATGGAGAGCTTAAAAGGAAGCAGAGGAGAGGAGGTCCATATCCTGGGTTAAGCTCCCCTTTAATAAGGGTGGACAGTTTGGAGACTGCAAATAATAGTCTTTTTATCAAACACCTGTAAAGCAGTACAGTTTTTATTCCCTTTACCATGCTATAATCAACCAAGTCTTCTGAAAATAACCTAGAACCCAGTACACAGAATTTAGATCAGGTCACAGCACCTAGAACCAAGGTCAATTTTTTGGCATGGCCTGTGCAGTTTTGCCAATGGCTTAATGTACTGAAAACATACAGATCACCAACTATGAGTCTGCACACAAAGAACCTAGGTCAGAGAACCTAGAACACCGAACATAGAACCCAGTACAAAGAACCAAGATCTGATAGCAGTACCTAGAACCCTGTATACAGAACCTCTATCAAATCTCAATATCAAGAACCCAATACACAAAACCTAGGTTAGGACACAGAACCTAGAACCCAATACAAAGAATCTAGATCAGTACACATAACCCAGAACATTTATATATATATATATATATATATATATATACACACACACTATATTGCCAAACGTATTGGGACACCTGCCTTTACATGCACATGAACTTTAACCACTTCAATACCGGGCACTTTTACCCCCTTCCTGCCCAGGCCAATTTTCAGCTTTCGGTGTTGTCGCACTTTGAATGACAATCGCGCGGTCATGCAACACTGTACCCATAAAAAAATTATACTTTTTTTCACACAAATAGAGCTTTCTTTTGGTGGTATTTAATCAATGAGTTTTTTATTTTTTGCTAAATAAAAAACCCTGAAACTTTAAAAAAAAACTCCTTTTTCTGTCTTTTCTTTTTGTTTTTGTTATAAAATTTTGCAAATAAATAATATTTTTCATAACTGTAGGTCAAAATGTATTCTGCTACATTTTTTTGGTGAAAATACCCCAAATTAGTGTATATTATTTAGTCTGTAGGAAAGTTATAGAGTCCACAAACCATGGTATATACAGTGAAGGAAATAAGTATTTGATCCCCTGCTGATTTTGAATGTTTGCCCACTCACAAAGAAATGATCAGTCTAAAAATCGAATGTTCGGTGTATTGTAACACTGAGAGACGGAAGAGCAACACAAAAATTCAAAAGAAATGCATGTCTAACAAGTTATGCACTGATTTGCATGTTCATGAGGGAAATAAGGATTTGATCCCCTATCATTCAGCAGGATTTCTGGCTCCCAGGTGTCTTTCATACAGGTAACAAGCTGAGGTTAGAAGCAGTCTCTTAAAGGGAGTGCTGCTAATCTCATTTTGTTACCTGTATAAAAGACACCTGTCCACAGGAGCAATAAAACAATCAGATCCCAAACTCTCCACCATGGTAAAGACCAAAGAGCTGTCCAAGGATGTCAGGGACAAGATTGTAGACCTACACAAGGCTGGACTGGGCTACCAAACTATCACCAAGCTTGGTGAGAAGGTGACAACAGTTGGTGCAATCATTCGCAAATGGAAGAAACACAAAACAACTATCAGTCTCCCTAGGTCTGGTGCACCATGCAAGATCTCACCTCGTGAAGTGTCAATGATCACGAGAACAGTGAGGAATCATCCCAGAACTACACGTGAGGATCTTGTCGATGATCTCCAGGCAGCTGGGACCACAGTCACCAAGAAAACAATTGGTAACACACTACGCCGACAAGGACTGAAATCCTGCAGTGCCCGCAAGGTCCCTCTGCTCAAGAAAGCACATATCCAGGCTGTCTGAAGTTTGCCACTGAACATCTGAATGATGCAGAGGAGGACTGGTTGAAAGTGTTGTGGTCAGATGAGACCAAAATTTAGCTCTTTGGCATCAACTCAACTCACCATGTTTGGAGGAGGAGGAATGCTGCCTATGACCCCAAGAACACCATCCCAACTGTCAAACATGGTGGTGGAAACATTCTGCTTTGGGGGTGTTTTTCTGCTAAGGGGACAGGACAACTGCACCGCATCAAAGGGACGATGGATGGGGCAATGTACCATCAAATCTTGGGTGAGAACCTTCTTCCCTCAGCCAGGGCACTAAAAATGGGTCGTGGATGGGTGTTCCAGCATGACAATGACCCAAAACACACAGCCAAGGCAACAAAGGAGTGGCTCAAGAAGAAGCATATTAACATCCTGGAGTGGCCTAGCCAGTCTCCAGACCTTCATCCAATTGAAAATCTGTGGAGGGAGCTGACAGTTCGAGCTGCCAAACGTCAGCCACCAAACCTTAATGACTTGGAGAGGATCTGCCAAGAGGAGTGGGCCAAAATCCCTCCTGAGATGTGTGCAAACCTGGGGGCCAACTCCAGGATACATCCGATCTCTGTTATTGCCAATAAGGGATTTGCCCCCAAGTACTAAGTCATGTTTTGTGAAGGGGATCAAATACTTATTTCCCTCATGAACATGCAAATCAGTCATCATTTGTTACACATGCATTTCATTAGATTTTTTGTTGCTATTTTGTCTCTCAGTGTTACAATACACCGAACATTCGATTTTTAGACTGTGAATTGGCCCTAGTATGTGTATGTGTGCACAGGAGATAGGGCCCTTAGATTGTAAGCTCTTGAGAGCAGGGACTGATGTGAATGTAAAGCACTGCATAAAACTGATGGCGCTATATAGATATCTGTAATCATTTTGTATAATTATAAGTAGGAGGATATCATTTTCATGAAATTGTAATTATAGCAAAATGTAAATATTCATTTTATATTTCTCCTACAAATAGTGACAAAGTCTGACATTGATACGATTTTCTGTTGTAATGATCTGTGTGTAATGTGTGGGGGGGGGTCTGCAGAGCCGGTCTCACCTGGCTGCACACAGTCTTGGTATTTCGGCTGGCACGAGCCGACACAATGACTCATTCTCTGACTGACGGGATGACTCATCTCCACGGCAAAGCTTTTTACCCACCGGCTTGGGGATGGGGAGCAAATATGCAGAATTGGCACTTGAGAGCATTTGTGAACCTCTGACATTGAAAATGGAAATTACCAAAGAGTCTCCACTACGTCTGTTCTGCACAAAAATACTGACGCTGATTTTTTTTGTTTTTAAAACGCTGCTGGCGGTTCAATTACTGTTTTTAACCCTTTTACTACCACCGACATATGTCATATGTTGTTGGGGTTTATACAAGCTCCTGGCTGCTACAGCAACTATGAGTGTGTATGTATCACAAGCTGGCTGTTAGCTTTCAGATGAAACCGATTGGGTGGCTCTGTTGCTTTTACAAATCCCTAGAAGTGTGCCCCCCGCACATGGCCATCCCCCCTGCCATGCATCCTAGGCTATGCTGTCCCACATTCAGGCTCAGGGCCAGGCAGAGGTGTCGCCAGGCAGAGACAGTGAGATAGCATCACTGATACCCCCTAGCACAGTGGTTCTCAACCTTCCTAATGCCGTGACCCTTTAATACAGTTCCTCATGTTGTGGTGACCCCCAACCATAAAATTATTTACCCAGTAATTATAATTCATGAGTGTCGTTTTAACTCCAATACTGCTGCTTTCAACACAGTAGCTGCTTTTAACAGAGTAGCTGCTTTCAACACAGCAGCTGCTTTCTACACAGTAGCTGCTCTTTACACATCGGAAATATGTGTTTTCTGATGGTCTTAGGGGACCCCTGTGAAAGGGTCGTTCGACCCCCAAAGGGGTCACGACCCACAGGTTGAGAACCACTACCCTAGCAGGAGCGGACTGACAACTCATGGGGCCCCCGGGCAATAGGGGATCATGGGGCCCCTGTGTCCTTGCCCAAACTCAAAAAAGCCTATGAAAAAGGTACCAGGGGCATCTCATGGGGCCCCCTACTGACCCCGGGCCCTCGGGCGGTGCCCGAGTTTCCAAATGGTCAGTCCGCCCCTGCCCCCTAGCTTGTAAGATCCTGGAAACGATGTATATAACAAGTCACTTTCCTCAGCTGCTGTAGGTGGAGAAGCAGCTAATGGATTGCAGTCTGTGCTGTATTAGCTTCCATGAAGGGCAGGTGAGACGTGCTGAGTCTAAAAGACCCCTGATGTTTCATTGAAGAGAACCTGTCACAACAGCATGATAATACAGGGGTCTACAAATTTTCTAAAGAAAGGGCCAGGTTACTGTCCATCAGAATTTATGGGGGTGGACTTTTCCCAGTGGGAGTAAACAATTCCCGATCTTTGGTTTTAGGACAGAAACAGTTGGTGTCAGTAGGAGGAATAGTGTTGCATTTTTGTTGTGCGTGGAAGGAATTATGCCCCATCGTTGGTGTCAGTGGAAGGGATTGTGCCCTATGGTTGGTGTCAGTGGAAGGGATTATGCCCTATCGTTGGTGTCAGTGGAAGGGATTGTGCCCTATCGTTGGTATCAGTGGAAGGGATTATGCCCTATCGTTGGTGTCAATGGAAGGGATTATGCCCTATCGTTGGTGTCAGTGGAAGGGATTATGCCCTATCGTTGGTGTCAGTGGAAGGGATTGTGCCCTATCGTTGGTGTCAGTGGAAGGGATTATGCCCTATCGTTGGTGTCAGTGGAAGGGATTGTGCTCTATGGTTGGTGTCAGTGGAAGGGATTATGCTTTATCGTTGGTGTCAGTTGAAGGGATTATGCCCTATCGTTGGTGTCAGTGGAAGGGATTATGCCCTATTTTTGGTGTCAGTGGAAGGGATTATGCCCTATCGTTGGTGTCACTGGTAGGGATTATGCCCTATCGGTGTCAGTGGAAGGGATTATGCCCTATCGTTGGTGTCAGTGGAAGGGATTGTGCCCTATCGTTGGTGTCAGTGGAAGGGATTATGCTCTATCGTTGGTGTCAGTGGAAGGGATTATGCTTTATCATTGGTGTCAATTGAAGGGATTATGCCCAATCGTTGGTGTCAGTGGAAGGGATTATGCCCTATTGTTGGTGTCAGTGGAAGGGATTGTGCCCTATGGTTGGTGTCAGTGGAAGGGATTATGCTCTATCGTTGGTGTCAGTGGAAGGGATTGTGCACTATCGTTGGTGGCAGTGGAAGGGATTGTGCCGCATAATTTGTGTCAGCGACAGGAATTATGCACTATTGTTGACATGTTGCATGTTTCTTTAACAACTTGACAGCCTGTATACATCTTCTCCATTACCGAGCTATTTTTTGGTTTTCAATGCTGTGATAGTTTGCTTGACAATTACTTGGTCATGCAGCACTGCACCCAAATTCATTTTATACCTTTTTTTTTTTTTTTTACATAGACAGAGCTTTCTCTTCATTTTTTTTAACTATATGGATCCATGCAGTACTCTTCGCAGAAAAAATGCTAATTTTGAACAGTTTTTGTACTAGCATTTGGGAGCGTTTAGAGCAGTGGTTCTCAACCTTCCTGATGCCGTGACCCTTTAATACAGTTCCTCATGTTGTGGTGACCCCCAACCATAAAATTATTTACCCAGAAATTCTAATTCATGAGTGTCGTTTTACCTCCAATACTGCTGCTTTCAACACAGTAGCTGCTTTTAACAGAGTAGCTGCTTTCAACACAGCAGCTGCTTTCTACACAGTAGCTGCTCTTTACACATTGGAAATATGTGTTTTCTGATGGTCTTAGGGGACCCCTGTGAAAGGGTCGTTCTACCCCCAAAGAGGTCGCGACCCACAGGTTGAGAACCACTGGTTTAGAGTGTTTTCCTGCCAGAAAACCGCTCTCAAAAATGCAAAACAGAAGACTTTTTTTCTGCCTCTAAATTCTGAGCTTAAAAAATACCTCTAGACTACATAATGTGCATGGACAGATAGGACAACATTTGCTTCAGTCAGTGTGCATGGAGTCTTTATAATAAAAATGACCAAACATTTTGCAGAAACCCTGCTGTTTTTCCTTTGTTAAGGCCCTAAAATGCCTCCAAAATTGCTTAGTTTATGTCATAGTGTATACAGTGCAGCAATCAGAGTGCAACTGTCAGGACTATGTACTGCACAGGACAGCTTGTAGCAGGGGCGGACTGACAACTCATGGGGCCCCTGGGCAATAGGGGATCATGGGGCCCCTGTGTCCTTGCCCACACTCAAACCACACCCAGAAAAGCCTATGAAATGTACCAGGGACATCTCATGGGGCCCCCTACTGACCCCGGGCCCTCGGGCAGTGCCCGAATTCCCCAATGTTCAGTCCGCCCCTGGCTTGTAGTCAGTTAGGCTGCTTTTACACTGCTGCATTTTTGCTGTGCTAAAAATGCAACAAAAACACAATCCCATTAACTCCTATGGGACTCTTCACACCATTGAATTTCCAAGGGAGAAGTCCTGCATGTTGCATCTTTGGTGCAGTTTTCAAAATACACCAAAAACGCAGGTCCCCATTGAATGAATAGAAAATGTGGCAAATACACATAAAAAACACACCTGTATTGCATTTCTTGTGTGTTTTTTGGATCACATGTCCAGGTCTCACGGGTGCAGGCTGGGTAATAGGCACACAGAGAAAGCATCGGAAACACGAAAAAAAAAGCATTGGCGTTTTGACTGCGTTTTTGCGGTGGAGTAGTGTGAAAGCAGCCTTAGTCAGATAGTGCCCCCTTTTGATGGTTGTTGATGGTGAGTGTCCCTTTGAATGTTGGTAATGAGTGGTAAATGCCCCCTGACTACTGGTGTTCAATGGAGTTTTTCCCCACAACATTGATTATCAGTGTTACCCTTTTATGGTCCATATGTGCCCTGTGTACCCCACCTCCCTTGCTGTTCTGTGGTGGTCAGTGTACCCCTCTCCTCGCAGCTCAGTGTGCTTTGGCCATACATCTTTAGTTTATCTTTTAACAATGAAAACCAGCGCAAACCCACATATTCAATTGCATTACTCAACTTAAAAAATCATTTTTTTTGCTAATAAAGATATATATAATAAATTATATATAAATAAATTAATATAAAAATAAAAACATTAAATTAAATTCATAAGTCCAGTGACAAAAAAAATCAAGTGATAAAAAATAGAAAAAGTCCCAAAAAAATATATATATATTTAACAGTCCCGTGACAAAAATAAATCAATTTATAATTATCATTGGATTCTTCCGTGTTACTGATCCCTTCACCATCCACCAGTGCAGAAATCAACATTAACCGCACTCACCAGATATTAGTGAGTCACACGCCTTTCAGGAATATTAAGGGCTCCTGGACCCCCTTTACTTTTGTGAGACCTCCAAATGCTGTTTCCTCTTATATTTGGGTACCTCTTCTGCTTACTCCTCTCATCGAATCCCCCAAAGAAAATCAGGAAAAAGAAAAGACCATAGCGTGATACCGTAGTAATCTCTCCTCCAAATAATCTCTCCAGACCACTCACATTCTTTTGCGGGATATGGCCCGCCTTTTATTCAAAACAACAATGATTTTCTTCCAAAATGATCCACTTTTCAGGTACACCGACTTCTTATGAGACCCCACAGTCTAGTCTTCACCCCAAACACAAGGGTAAAGACAGATAAGAATAAATATAAATGAAAATAAAAATAAATAAAAATAAAATACAAAAAATAATAATAATAAAAATAGAAATAAAAACAAATATAAGTAAATAAAAATAAAAATAAATACAAAAATAAAAATAAATATAAATAATAATAAAGATAAAAATAAATAAAAATAAAAATAAAAAAATATAATAAAAAATATAAATAAATAAAAATAAAGATAAAAATACACTAATATAAGGCATGCGGATGCATTGGGAGCAGTTAAATGGGCCTTGGAGGCAAAAGCAGGTTTAAAATCACAGCAAACTGAATTTTTACTTAATAGTTTAAATTTAGCTATGTCACATAATTACTTTTGGTACTCTGGGAAATATTATAGGCAAGCAAGGGGTGTGGCCATGGGGGCCAAGTATGCACCATCGGTGGCAAACTTGTTCATGAGTAGGTGGGAAAGTGAAGCCATTTTCAAGAAAAGAACTACAGAGTTGCTAGTGTATAGAAGATTTATTGATGACATTATTATAATTTGGAAAGGTACAAGAGAGACACTGGAGGAGTTTATCCAAGAAATGGGGATTAATTCTTTTAACATATCATTTACTAAAAATATTAGTGAGGAGGGAGTGGATTTTTTGGATCTGACAATTTACAAGAAAGATGACAGGTTTTATACCAAGACATATTTCAAGCAAGTAGATAGGAATGGATATATCCCAAATTTTAGTTGCCACCATAAAAATTGGCTAAAATCCATCCCTAAGAGTCAGCTTATTAGGATCAAACGTAATTGTGATGATGAAGGTGTTTTTTTGGAACAGTCTGAGGTGTTGTTGCAAAGGTTTAGGGAGAAAGGCTATGGAGAAGAAAATCTGGCGGTTTCATTGGAACAGGTTAGAAAGATCAGTAGAGATGAACTTCTAAAGAAAAAAGAAAGTAAAAAGAAGTTGGGAGATGTGGCTTTCATCACAGGATATTCTAAGCATTACAAATTAGTTGAAAACATTATTAAAAAATATTGGTCAATTTTAATGAGGGATGAAACCCTTGGGAAAGTGTTACCTAGTAAACCCCTGTTTATATATAGAAAACCATCTACTTTAAGGTCTAGGCTTGTTAAAAATGTTCCAGATGTACCTAAGAAATTGGTTACTTTTTTGGATAGGGCTGGTTTTTTCAAGTGTGGGAGGTGTTTGGCTTGTAGAACCCTGAAAGGGGATAGAAAGAAGCAATACAAGGATTTTCAATCCTGTTATAATGGAGGATCCCATAAGATCAATAAATTTATATCATGTGATAGTACGCATGTTACCTATCTGCTGGAGTGCTCTTGTAAACTCCAGTATATAGGGAGAACAACTAGGAAACTTGCCACCAGATTGGGAGAACATATTAGGAACATAAAGAAGGGATTCAAACATCATAGTTTATCATATCATTTTAGAAGGTATCATAACAGAGATCCGGCATCGTTGAAATTTTGTGGGATAGATAGAGTAGAAGCCCCTTGGAGAGGAGGAAATATGGTAATAAATGTGTCCCAAAATGAAACGAAGTGGATTTATCAAATGGGTACATTGTATCCTAATGGGTTGAATGTAGATATTGATATAAATTGCTTTTTGTCGAATTGGTAATATCCAGTTATAAGTCCGTAGTGCGTGTTCATGATTAGGTGTTTTTATTTCATTTTTATCTTATTTTTATTTTTATTATTTTTACATTTATTTTTATTTTTATCTTTATTTTTATTTATTTATATTTTTTATTATATTTTTTTATTTATTTTTATTTTTATCTTTATTATTATTTATATTTATTTTTATTTTTGTATTTATTTTTATTTTTATTTACTTATATTTGTTTTTATTTCTATTTTTATTATTATTATTTTTTGTATTTTATTTTTATTTATTTTTATTTTCATTTATATTTATTCTTATCTGTCTTTACCCTTGTGTTTGGGGTGAAGACTTAGGATTAAAATTAGGTATTATGTCTTTTAATTAATGTATTTATTGTAATGGTTTTTGTTGTAAAGGGACCCCACATGGGTGTGCAGATGGATGGCGGTGATGGACATGCCTGTGTCCAGGTTTTGTGTCCAGATTAATTAGTGGGAGGGATCCCCTAATGCTTTATAAGCGGCTTGGAAGTGGTAATGAGCGTCTTGATAACGCCCTGTGGGTGGGGTGAAACGCGTTGACGCACTTCCGGTTGCCTGGTCCGTCGTCTGACGTCATTTCCGGTGAGTGGAGCGCACGCCGAGCGGTGCGTTCCAAGGGGCCATCTTAGCCTAGTAGATGAGTCTGTAGCTGAGGTCTGCCATCCTGCTGCACACTAGACTGTGGGGTCTCTTATAAGAAGTCGGTGTACCTGAAAAGTGGATCATTTTGGAAGAAAATCATTGTTGTTTTGAATAAAAGGCGGGCCATATCCCGCAAAAGAATGTGAGTGGTCTGGAGAGATTATTTGGAGGAGAGATTACTACGGTATCACGCTATGGTCTTTTCTTTTTCCTGATTTTCTTTGGGGGATTCGGTGAGAGGAGTAAGCAGAAGAGGTACCCAAATATAAGAGGAAACAGCATTTGGAGGTCTCACAAAAGTAAAGGGGGTCCAGGAGCCCTTAATATTCCTGAAAGGCGTGTGACTCACTAATATCTGGTGAGTGCGGTTAATGTTGATTTCTGCACTGGTGGATGGTGAAGGGATCAGTAACACGGAAGAATCCAATGATAATTATAAATTGATTTATTTTTGTCACGGGACTGTTAAATATATATATATTTTTTTGGGACTTTTTCTATTTTTTATCACTTGATTTTTTTTGTCACTGGACTTATGAATTTAATTTAATGTTTTTATTTTTATATTAATTTATTTATATATAATTTATTATATATATCTTTATTAGCAAAAAAATGATTTTTTAAGTTGAGTAATGCAATTGAATATGTGGGTTTGCGCTGGTTTTCATTGTTAAAAGTTTTTTGGTCTTTGTACCTGTGCACAGCAGCATCTCACGGGGATTTGTGTGTTAAATAGGAGAGTCCTGGGCGCTGAGGTTTTGTTTTCTTTACATCTTTAGTTTATCCACTGCTATATGTGTGCCAACGCGAAGAATCTCATAATATAGTGTTAGGACGGTAGTACACAGAGAAGCATTGGCGTTGGCACTGCAGCTTTCACATATACAGTTGTGTTCAAAATACTAGCAGTCGGACATCACTAACCGGATCAATCACTGTTTTTGGTAGAAATGATATTTCTACATGGCAAATAATTTACTAGCAGGTGTAGTAGAGTAATAGAAATCCAACTGACCAAACAGTCATGGCATGCATGCTGCTGATTCTGTGTAATTGAATCACTAATTGAAAGGGACATGTTCAAAATAATAGCAGTGTGGAGTTCTATTAGTGAGGTCATTCATTCTTTGAAAAATAGGTGGCAATTATTGCCCTTATTTAAGGAAGGAAGGCAGCAAATGTTGTACATGCTGGTTACAGTGCATTTCTCTCTGAAATTCTGAGGAAAATGGGTCGTTCCAGACATTGTTCAGAAGAACAGCGTACCTTGATTAAAAAGTTGATTGGAGAGGGGAAAACATATAAAGAAGTGCAGAAAATGATAGGCTGCTCAGCTAAAATGATCGCAAATGCTTTAAAATGGCAACCAAAACCTGAAAGACGTGGAAGAAAGAGAAAAACTACCATTGGAATGGATAGAAGAATAGCCAAAATGGCGCGGACTCAGCCAACAATCAGCTCCAGGAAGATGAAAGAAGGTGTAAAGTTCCCTGTGAGGACTGTTACAATTAGAAGACCCCTATGTGAAGCCAAGCTATCTGCAAGAAGCCCCCGCAAAGTCCCACTGTTGGAAAAAAGACATGTGCTGAAGAGGTTACAATTTGCCAAAGAGCACATTGACTGGCCTAAAGAGAAATGGTGCAACATTTTGTGGACTGATGAAAGTAAGATTGTTCTTTTTGGGTCTAGTGGCCGGAGACAGTTTGTCAGACGACCCCCAAACACTGAATTCAAGCCACAGTACACTGTGAAGACCGTGAAGCATGGTGGTGCAAGCATCATGATATGGGGATGTTTCTCATACTACGGTGTTGGGCCTATTTATCGCATACCAGGGATCATGGATCAGTTTGAATACATCAGAATACTTGAAGAGGTCATGCTGCCTTATGCTGAAGAGGAAATGCCCTTGAAATGGGTGTTCCAACAAGACAACGACCCCAAACACACCAGTAAACGTGCAACATCTTGGTTCCAGACCAACAAGATGGACGTTATGGAGTGGCCAGCCCAATCCCCGGATCTTAATCCAATAGAAAACTTGTGGGGTGACATCAAAAATGCAGTTTCTGAGGCAAAACCAAGAAATAGAGAAGAACTGTGGAATGTAGTCCAATCATCCTGGGCTGGAATACCTGATCACAGGGGCCAGAAGTTGGGTGACTCCATGCAACAAAGATGTACAGCAGTTCTCAGAAACAGTGCGACTACAACCAAATATTCATGAAGTCATTCAAAGGAAAGCAAAATCTTCAAACATTTCTCAGTTTATATAGTGAATGTTTGAGTTTGTAAAGAAGAATATAAACACTGCTATTTTTTTGAACCGTCTAATATTCACTTTTCTTCAATTTTTTTTAGAGGAAGAACACAAATTTGATATATTTTTCTTCATGTTTTGATTTGGAATAGAATGTGTAGTGTTCCCAATGCATTTGTGTGGATGGAAATAAAAGCTATTAGAAGGATTTTGAGCTTTATTCACTTTTTTCAACACACTGCTATTATTTTGAACACAACTGTAATTCAAAATGTGTGCAAACTAAACCTCTGTGCCAGGGCCCCTGATAGAGCTGACAGGTGGCACAAGGGCATGGAGTGGCACAAGTGCCTAGCTGGTCTGCTTGATGGAAGTGGCAATAGGGTGGAGACTCTGTTTAAATCAGCAAGCCTGGATAATGGCAGGCTGAAAGCTGTGCACTGGAACAGCCAAAAGATGCATCAGCTGCAGGCAGAAGACTGTACATAAGAGCATCAGGGAAGATACATTGCTTTTCTGGGAAAGAAATCAGTGTGGAGAGGGACAGAGAAATGTGGGGAATAATTGGAATTCTGTAGCCCAGCAGACAGGGATGACAAATCCTGCTTGGGATTTCACTGCAGAAGAACAACGTTGTCAGCCCAAACAGGTAGTTAGGAGATCATTGGATTACTGGCAGGGTCAGCAGGTATTGTTCTGTTCTTGCAGCTTTTTTTTTAAGAGATAATACATGGGGAACTGTGCATGTATTGCAGACATGTATTGAATATATACATATCAGGGTTTCTCAACCAGGGTTCCATGGAACCCTAGGATTCCTCCACAGGTTACCAGGGGTTCCTTGAGCAATGAGCCTCTCAGATAGGTTTCCACTGACCTGTTTAGTTATCTGTAAGGGGGTAATTCTTCCCGTTGACCTCAAGTGTGAGGAGTATTATTTCCACTGACCATCACACTAATGTATCATGAGTTGCAGATACAGTCATTTTTAGCAGGGGTTCCCTGGATACAGAAAGGTATTTCAATGGTTCTTCCTTGTTGAAAAGGCCGAGAAAGGCTGATATATATATATATATATATTCTATTTTGCCCAGACATTCACTTTAAACATATCTCTTTACTGAAGCAATAGCTGTATAATATTAACACAGCTAAAAGTTTAAATCTTTGTTTCCTGCCAAAAATCACGGCTGTGCTGGTCACACCATGGCCCTCAGCTGACAATAGTGAAGAACAAACCTATTAACTGACAATGAAAGGGAAAATGCTGGTTATGGGAAGGCCAGCAGAATCCTCACCAATATGCCCTTCTTTCTCCAGCTTGCAGTATGTTTTTATTGAGAGGCCGCAAGGATGACCTTTTAGTGATGAATTTTCCTAGGCAATCTTCTGTGAAATACCTGTAGATAAGAGGCCAGGGGAACTTTCCTGCAGCCATTAGAGCCCCATTTTAACCATGACAAACCCTAGATCTGCTCTGTACACATATAAAAACTAGTAGGAACAGTTTGGATACGTATTGGTTGCTAAACTGTATATATATAAATAGGCACCATGTAAACTTAAAAATATGTATATATATCTTGGCTAGCTAAGGACTCTCACTTTTTTGGACAGAGCAGTAATGCAAAATTTCCTGATCTTGAGCATATGTTCAGAGGTATAACTTAAATAAAGGAATGCCCCTTGAATACGTCATTCATGACGGAACTAGTAGGGCTTGGCTTGCTGGATGCTGACGTCTGTGGAGAGGATTGAGTCACGAGCGCTGTAGTGAGTGTCGGTGAAGACACCATTTTTGTGAGTGTAAATCTTTATTAAATTGTTGGATACTTTTATAAAAAAAAACTGGCTGCACCACGATTTTTTCTTTCATTCCCAAACATGACCTCGGTGGAGAGATATAAAAAGAGAGAGTGATATAATGCTCCTGGAGCCGTTATATTGAGTGGTGGATACCTACCTTATGGATGATTGTGTAGCTATTGATCATCACACCTGAGAAGTTGATTTATTGCATCTGCTCCCAGAGCAAAAAGCGTCTAGAGATTGATCAGCATGAAGCTCTGGTGAGTTACCCAACTTTACTTTGGTGGTGGATTTTGGCACAATTTCTTTGAGAGCACTTGAATTTGAAAAGGATTTGTTTGGACATTTGAAGAAATTCAAGATTGGAAAATTTTTATATTCACTGATTTAATTATTTAAATTACTTATGCACTAAAAAATAGTTTTGCACATAATTTAGATATTTTTTGATATTAATTGAGAATAGATATATATCTTTTGCACTAATGTTTCTACACTAAATTAGGAATAGTTTCCTTTATTTAAGTTAGAGCACTAAGAAATTTATTTGTTTTTTTTGAGGTGGAATTGTTGCTTTAAAGTATTAAGGGTGTGGTGCTTTTATTACACTTGTGATATGTTCAGAGGTATTCTTGAAAAAGACAAGAACGGAATTCAGTGCTGTGTATCTAAGGCAGGCCATAGATGGGTCGATTCGCGGTGACTGATCGATCAACTTGGGTACAACCAGCCTGCTGGATTTACTAGCCAAAGTCCTTGTCTCTTCCCGGTGGGGACAGCTTCCCCCGCCGCCCTGCTGAGAGAAGACATTAGCTCAGCAGTAGGGATTCCCCTGACAGTACGTTCTGTGTTGATGGGGGAATTGTGAAAATTTCTTTCTTGCAGGAAAGAAACTTGCACTGTCTATGGCCGGCCTAAATGCATTACGTGGTCAGTCTTCCTAAAATTGATAATATAATAGATGGATTTAGGCTTTATTGCAGAAAAACATACAGATTGTTTTGCGAACATGAAAAGAACCCTGTACACTGACAGGATTATGAAGTCTATTATTGCCAGCCTTCTGGATGTGCTAATCACTTGGCTGTCTTGGCTTGTAGCTAGTGAAATGGTAATTCCTCATCTGCATACTTCTTCCAGTTTAGGTATTGGGAATGTGCTGAAGCTGATTAACCCCTGTTTGCTGGTGGAAACCAGTGCTTTAAATGGGCCATAATTCCCGAGTGTTATGGTCTCGTACACATCGATCCAGTGCCAAGTTTTGCCTCTTGTCCGAGTTTCTCAAGTTCCTGACTATCCACCCTGAACATAGGTATTACTAACATTATACATATATATAGTGCAGCGCTGAAAATGTAATAAAATAAGATATATAAAATATATAAAAGTCTTTCTCATGACAATAAAGTCAAATATGTGCAGGTCTTCTCCTCATTAGGTGACTGGAAAATAACAAGATTGCGCACTCACCGACCGCACATTTAAAATGCGCCTGTGTATGATATATTCCAAAAGACCAGCCAGGTATACAGCTCCAGAGACCACACGAATCCTCCCTCTTCCACACTCTCATCCGCCTTGGGTGTAGCAATATCTCCAGATCCAAAGGTAGAAAGACAGAGATCCCCGTTTTTTGGTTCCAGACACCCCAAGAATGGAAGATGTATATCTACACTCTCCAACAGGAGAGTCAAAGAAAAAGGGGAACGCCAATAGTGTGGTACTATCAAAACTTTATTGGAGCAATAATGCCTGGGTCATATGCACACACATATCCATACACCATAAGCCAATAACGGACAGGTAAGTATGAAAAGAAAATTGTACTAACCCGGCAATGGCATAAAAACAAAGACCACTAGACCTCCTCTTGGTCTCAGTGGTCTGGAAGTCACACTTGCTACTTGGCTCCTCCTGAGGCCTTTCGTGCAAAAAGCACTTCTTCAGAGGATGGACGCCACTAGCAGTGTGACAGCCAGACTTCCATTTAAAAGCCGTTCGTGCATGCGCGAAAATCCCGCTCTATCGTGAAAAGCGGTACTGCGCATGCGCGAATAGCGGCCATATTGCCGTGGATCGCGGCTGTGCAGTATCAAACTGCGCATGCGCCACCCGATCGCCGCCATATTGCCATGGATCATAGGCAGCAAGGAATAGCTGCTGCTGAAGGTTAATCTTCCATTCTTGGGGTGTCTGGAACCAAAAAACGGGGATCTCTGTCTTTCTACCTTTGGATCTGGAGATATTGCTACACCCAAGGCGGATGAGAGTGTGGAAGAGGGAGGATTCGTGTGGTCTCTGGAGCTGTATACCTGGCTGGTCTTTTGGAATATATCATACACAGGCGCATTTTAAATGTGCGGTCGGTGAGTGCGCAATCTTGTTATTTTCCAGTCACCTAATGAGGAGAAGACCTGCACATATTTGACTTTATTGTCATGAGAAAGACTTTTATATATTTTATATATCTTATTTTATTACATTTTCAGCGCTGCACTATATATATGTATAATGTCTCTACTATGAGGTTTAGTGATCCCTTGAAGTGTTCTAGCAGCTGGTTTTTCTGAGCGCTCACTATATTCATTATTTATAGGTATTACTAAGCCTTTGCACCTGTGTGTTAGTGTTCGAGGAACATGTCTCCACGTGAAGCCGAACCCCTCCTATTCCTGTGGTATTCATCGCCATTTGAGTACTCTTATAGTTTGTGTGTCATTTGATCCTGTCCTTGTTCTCAGTGTTTTCCCTCTGGCTGTGCAGCTATTTTCTCTTCGGTTTCTGTCTGTGGATTCCTTCAACCCTTGTTGTGTGTGTTTCCTTCTCAGCATTGTTGCTTGTTTTTCGTTTTCCTGCAGTCCTTTCCTGCTTGCTGCAGTAGGTTACCTTGCTTCCTAGTATCCTGTGTGTACTACTTGTCCTTCCAGTGTACTGATTGGTTGCACTGTGCCTGCACGGGTGTGTTAGAGAGCCGCAACCTGGGGGCTGCCACGCAGCACAACATCCACACCTCCAGTGGCTCTGGTGAACTCCGGGTGGCTCCTTAGATCCTGCAACTCTGACACACCACCAATTGCGTGCGGTCACACTGCTCCTGCATCTGTGAGGAACTGGTACCCGTGTACACTTGTTTAGTTGCTGCTACTGGCCTTCTAGTTCTTGAGTTACAGTCTCAGGTGGTCTTATACCCTGAATGTCACACCGAGACTGGTAGGAGGGACTCCTAATCATACAGTACTATGATTGGCTGCAGATTGCTAATGTCATCAGAAGCCCATCCTACTGGTTCCCAATAGATGGTAGTTGACCATGAGCTGTTGGTGACAGCAGGTCACAGTTCTGTGCGCTCCGATGGAACAAACCCCAGAACAAGACAATGATGCATATATGCCAGGGTATGTGTTAACATCCATCTGCTCCACCCCAAATACATGTGCATTGCTGTCATAAAGGAATTAGTCAGCTAAATAGCATTTTCAGAAGGAAAAGATAATTAAGTTCATTGGCTAAATAGAATGTGTCAGAGAACGAGCATCTAAAGTGGGGTCCATCCAATAAAGTTGGATAAGAACGCTGGAGATCCTGCAAGCAATGTCAGGCTAGGGGTTGAGACAACAGTAAAGCTGGCCATAGACAGTTCGAAGGGACCGGCTGAAATTCGAACAGTGAATGGGCAGCCTGAATGTACCACCCAAGCTGATCAATTGATCAACTTGGATACAATCAGCCTGTCCAATTTACATGCGATTATTGCGAGCAGCTATTGTAGCCACTGGAAGTAACCTCTGTTTTCTCCTGGCAAGAGAATACAAAAGCTCCGTGGGACGGATTCCCCCATCAACACTGTCTCCCGTGGTTGCAGGAAAGAAAATCGCTCCGTCTATGGCAGGCTTAAGGAGGCATTGTGAGGTTTGGACATGCTGAAAACAGACAGACAAACACGTGTAAAGACAGAATGTGGTCATATATATCCAAAAGAGCAATAAAAAAAACAGACAGAATGCTGAAGCTCATTGAAACTAACAGGAACCTTCGCTTTGGCACTAATGCTATCTACTAAGCCAAATTGAAACTTTCCACTTGGGTGAAGTCAAAGCCATGCTAAGAATATCCTCAGGGATGGCAATGAAGGGTGTGTACTTGGGTGCGGCATGTCTAGCCCAAAAGAGAAGGCATCAGAGTGACTTAGTAGTGAGAGCAGTGGATTAATGGCCTCCTACAAAAGGCAAGCAGGAGCCATTGGATCTCAGAGTGTTACCATTCTGTCTGGTACAATAAAGTTGAATTAAGACACTGGAAATCCTGTAGCCAACATCAGGCCAAGGGTATAGACCAGCAATGGGCAAACTACGGCCCGGCGGACCTTTTAATCCGGCCCGCGGAGTGTGATACTGTCAGGATGGCTGTCAGGATGTGTGTAGGCGGGGCAGCGTGACGAACGTGAGGGGAGCTAGGCTCCTCTCACAGTCCGCCCTGAAGACCGGAACGGCGCGGGAACACGGCGAGAGGAACACGCGGAGCAAAGGTAAGTAAATTGACACAGGGGAATATGGGGAATGAATTACTATAGGGGGGATGAATTACTATAGGGGGGCACTCAAGTGACCTGGTGGGGGGAGTGGCAGGCCAGTGGTTTTCCACAAGAGGTAAGCATGGGCAGCTGTTCCTGAACCGTCTCTAGCAAAGCATCCACATTCCTTTTCTTTTGACTGATGACTCTTCTGTCTAGGAAGGAGACTACTCTTCTGAGAGATCAAAAGCCACTTCACCAATTTTTCTAGTTTACCATTGTGTAGATTGCAGTCTTTTACAATAAAAAAGAAATGTATTGAATTTCTTTATAAAACCAGCTAAGCAGAAAGTTCCCATTATAATTCAGTCTGCAACTTCTTTGTGAAGTGGACCCTAAAAACAGACACGAGTGAAGAACTTTCCACCTTTTGTACTTATTTGAACATTGTGTTTTTGTCCAACATTCTCTTCTAAACGAATACTTGTTAATTGGTCCGTCTCTGCTTGCAGCTGGAAAGCACCAAGTTACACAGGAATGACAGCACAACACCACATATTTCCAGCGGTGGGCCGGTGAAAGTTGCATTACATGGCATCTAGGTGGCGGCCATTGAAGCAGATCAGGAGCTCGTTGCATCACTTCAGCACATGAGCGCCTTGCAAATAATTCTGAGCAATTAGATATTTAAAGTTCACTTTTTCTAAACTGTTACATGTTATGCCCGTATTCGGGGTGCACATTTGTTTACCTGCAGAAAAGATGTGCATTTATACTTTTTTTTAAAAAGGTGAACTTTTCCTTAGCCCCTAAAATGACCTGCGTGATAATCAACATACATTAGCGACTTATATAATTTAATGTTCCCTATCCTGACTCTCTACACCAGCTCCGTGTGGGGACAGAAATAGTTCCTGATGATCCTGCCATGAAGACCTTTACGCTGGGTTTACACATATACAGTGCGATATATTGCATGTGATTCGCACAGGAACCACACGGCATTCCTGTGCAAATCACATGTGAATTGTGTGCGATGCAGTTGGAGCCATACATTTTGTATGGCTTCAATCGCACTGCATCCGCACCAAAACGCACAGGACCCTTTTTTTGGTCTGCACTAGAATCGTATCGTATGGGTATTCACATGCGATGCAATTCTGCACATTGCACCGTGTTTTGCGGACCGATTTTGGGGTGTTGTTGACACCCGCAGCGGTTCGCATGAACGGGGTGCGATTGTGATACGGTGCAGAATTCACGCAGAAAACGCTGCAAAGTGTGAACCCAGGCTTAATCAGACACTTTTATGTTTTGCTCTGACAACTTTCTCCCAATTCTGCACTTGCTTTGTCACCTGGTCACAAGCACACCTGGAGACTACCGGTGGTTGTGCCGACACATTCACCGTCGGGGAAATCAACCCAGAATAATGTGTAGCTGACGCTGGTGTGAGTGCATGATGTCCGGAAGTAGCTGAAAGAAGTAAAAAAAATTTTTTTTAAATTGTGTGTGGTAAAGAGTGCTTTAGCAGACGAATCCTCATCCAGTTACAGTTTAGATTTACTGTATCTATTCCTCTAACAGCAAAGCCCATGTACAGGACGCATACATAGTGATGGTCGATCCGTTACTCAGCCCATTCAAAGCAACTGCCGAGAATGATGTCAGGAGACTCCCCTAGGCGAGGCCCAAATCGCTGTCAATTACAGCACACGATTCTTAATTGCTCTTATGAATCAATAGTCTCTCGCTAATCTCTCGCTAATGGCCCAGTAATGATCTGGCGAACTGTACAAAGGGAAATGTATATTCAACACAACAATGGATCACAACAGCAGAATCAAATTTAGAAAGTAGATGTAAACCTTAAAGCGGGATTAAACCCAAAACCAAAAAATGTAATATATTACAGCTTACCAATCATTAGATGTGGTGGCTGCATTATTTTTCTTTTTTAGGCTTTCTCCTTTTCATGTGGTGATCTGGCCAGTAACACACCTTCTGTATTAGAGTGCCCCCACTCTTGATGAAGGAGCACAGGGGGCACATTTGGACAGCAGCATTGTTAATCTGGGGGAAGGGAAGTTTGAGGTGTACTAGTAGATTTAGATACACTAACAAACTGAAGCCAAACTCCAGCTAACGCTTTATAAGCAGTTACAGCAACAATTTTCTTTGCTTTTGGAATAAAGGTTTTATAGAAATAAAAACTGATCATTGTAAGCACCCGTCAGTGTTGAATGGCTTGTCTCATCCCTGTAACTGATACAATCCATAAGAGAGCTTGTTATTTTGAAAAACAACAGACTTACTGGCTGGATCACCAGTATAAAATAGAAGAAAGAAAGCCTAAAAAAAGAAAACGTACGCAGCCACATCTAAGAATTAGCTGCAATACAGTATAATAAATGTTTACTTTTAAGTTTAATGCCGCTTTAAAATTTAGTTTACTAAAGTATTGTGTATCATAAAAAATCCTTTTTTTTCATTTTTTTTTTTTAAATACTGGTTTCACCTTTTTTTCATCCTTTGTTACATCTTAGTGTTGCTGTTCTCTTGCAGTCTCTTTACAGCCATGTCCTATCTACATGCTCCCCTGCTTACTATTAATCAGAGCAGGTTTCAGATGGGGACAACAGTGAACCATGCCTCTGCAATGTATGTCAGCACTGTTAGTCTCCATTGGCAAGGTGTGTGACCTTCATGGCAGCATCATCAGGTATTATGCTAATGAAAGCTCCAGATTTCAATATATTAAAAAAGGACTTTTGAATTTTCATTACCAAGGTAAAACTCATATGAAATTTGTATTACTTGGTTTACATATACGCCAACCCTTCCCAACTAAGGTTATGTGGGACCCCTGTGGTTTCTCCAGAGTTTGCTGGGGTTCCTTAAGAGTTTGCTGGGGTTCCTGGGGTGACTAATTGACCTCATATCTGATGGTGCCATCATAGGTACTGAGCCAGGGGCATGATGTCAGTGATCTTTCTTAGCTGTCTGAATGGAGGGTGTTCTTTAAGGGCTCTTTCAGACTTGCAGTGCCTTGTAAAGATTGATCACTTCTCAGAGGGTGTTTGACAAGTGGGAAGGAGGCCTCCTCACAACCTCAACTCTGTAATGCCACACAACTGCACCTCAGTCGCATGCATTGCATGTGGTTGTGATGCGTGAGTTTGATGAGTGGTGCTGCCTGTCAGTCTGTGCACCCCAAGTTAAAAATGCTGTACAGGCGACGTGTGTACAGCCTTATCTGTCCGTATTGCAAGGACTTGGGTGGGTGGGTGGCATGGCACCCATCTGACAGAGCCTTAGGATTATTCTTCCCACTAACCACCAGTAAAATTGAGCATTCTTTCCACTTGCCATCAATTTAAGAGGCCTTCTTTCTCTCACTAAACATAATGTAAATTATCACTTTTACACTGACCGCCAATGTAAAGGTACACCTCTCACACTGACCACCAATGTAAAGGTACACCTCTCACACTGACCGCCAATGTAAAGGTACACCTCTCACACTGACCACCAATGTAAAGGTACACCTCTCACACTGACCGCCAATGTAAAGGTACACCTCTCACACTGACCACCAATGTAAAGGTACACCTCTCACACTGACGCCAATGTAAAGGTACACCTCTCACACTGACCGCCAATGTAAAGGTACACCTCTCACACTGACCACCAATGTAAAGGTACACCTCTCACACTGACCGCCAATGTAAAGGTACACCTCTCACACTGACCACCAATGTAAGGGGACACCTCTCACACTGACCACCAATGTAAGGGGACACCTCTCACTCTGACCACCAATGTAAAGGTACACCTCTCACACTGACCACCAATGTAAGGGGACACCTCTCACACTGACCACCAATGTAAAGGTACACCTCTCACACTGACCACCAATGTAAGGGGACACCTCTCACACTGACCACCAATGTAAGGGGACATCTCTCACACTGACCACCAATGTAAAGGTACACCTCTCACACTGACCACCAATGTAAAGGTACACCTCTCACACTGACCACCAATGTAAGGGGACACCTCTCACACTGACCACCAATGTAAAGGTACACCTCTCACACTGACCACCAATGTAAGGGGACACCTCTCACACTGACCACCAATGTAAAGGTACACCTCTCACACTGATCGCCAATGTAAGGGGACACCTCTCACACTGACCGCCAATGTAAAGGTACACCTCTCACACTGACCACCAATGTAGGTGGTCTCCTCACTGACCACCAATGTAGGTGGACCCCTTACTGACCACCAATGTGCAAAGGCATTTCTACACTAACCAGCAATATAGATGTTTGCATTTCTTTGTATGGCCATTATATTTTTTGGATCATAACTGCAAATTAATTTGTCATATAGAGCAAGGAATTGCTAAAAAAGATCCACCCTGAGTGTCACATACACTAGATGTGCTGCAATTTTTTTTATTACTATTTTCAACTTACTGGTCTAGCTAAAATAAGCTATAGGTATGTCAAAACCAGTGGTGTCGCGCTCCACTATCAATATTCTTATATGAACATATATATATAAGTATATAAAAGTATATTAAATAAATTAATTAAAACAAATTATAACAAGTGAATGAGTCCAATATATTTCCACGGCGTGATATTGCAATCACTCTGGTGTTGCATGCATATCTTTAAAAAGTCTGTGAGATTGAAGTGTCTTCTAATGGTGTAATACAAAATAGATATAGTCCACCAATCTTAAATAGTGTGCTCCTTCACCAGTTGTGCTCTCACCTGACCTATATGACAAAACCGTTAAGTGAGGTCATACAAGCTTGTGTCCCTTTAATTGGGCTCAGAGGTGAACAGATGGATAAATCCCTGTTTCCCAGATGGATGAATGAATGGAGTTTTTTCCTTTTTCCAGCAGGGGGTCTCGCCGCTTCCTAGGGACCTTTTTCCTGGAGGTGGATGGATGGATGGAGTTATCCCTCTTCCCACTAGGGGGTCTCTTCACTCCCTTCAAACTTTTTCCTCCATGTGTATATATACCATGTAATTAAAAAGAGAATATAGTGCCTTATCTTCTTTTTAAAAAATGTATTAAACAAATGCAGTGCACTCACATAGCATATAAATAAAAATCGCTTTTTGTAAAAATTTGGAGGATCATTAATGTTTTTGCCACACTCCCATATACTTGCTGTGTAGTTGCCTTTAAGTGTCATCAATTCAGAGCCTCTCCCCTACACGTTACGCCACCGGGTCACGTGACTTCATCAGGCGAAATCGATTCCCCCTGATGAAGCCATGTGACCCGGTGGCGTAACGCCATGATGTCGTCATGGAGGAGTGGAAGAGGACTCCAGTGGCAACCTGTGAAGCTCTGGTGACCGCCATGCCCAAGAGGGTTAAGGCAGTGCTGGAAAATAATGGCGGCCACACAAAATATTGACACTTTGGGCCCAATTTGGACCTTGTCACTTAGGGGTGGACTCACTTTTGTTGCCAGCGGTTTAGACATGAAAGGCTGTGTGTTGAGTTATTTTGAGGAGACAGCAAATGAACATGTTATACAAGCTGTACGCTGACTACGTCACATTGTAGCAAAGTGTCATTCCTTCAGTGTTGTCACATGAAAAGAGAGAATCAAATATTTACAAAAATGTGAGGGGTGGACTCACTTCTGGGAGATACTGTATATTACATTACATTACATTACATTGAGTTTATATAGCGCCAAAGGCTTTGCTCAGCGCTGTACAATAGAGGGGGGGACAATACATGAAACATTACAGCAGCTACGAACAGCACACGAGGGGTAAGAGGGCCCTACTCTTTCGAGCTTACAATCTGGGAGGGAGGGGGTAGTGGTACAGGAGGAAGTGGCTGTGGGGGATGGAGTGGTAGGAGGAATGAAGGAGAGCAGCAGTTAGGTGAGGGTGGGGTAGGCTTCCCTGAAGAGGTGGGTTTTCAGGGAGCGCCTGAAGGTGAGAAGGGAAGGTGACAGTCTGATGGATTGGGGTAGTGAGTTCCAGAGGATGGGGGAGGACCTGGAGAAGTCTTGCAGACGTGCGTGTGAGGAGGAGACCAGGGAGCAAGATAGAAGGAGGTCCTGTGAAGAGCGAAGGGTACGGGTAGGGTGGTACTTGGTATATATTTGCACCGACCACTTTTTTAGGTACACCTTGCTAGTGCCAAGAAAATATCTGTGGGGGATATTTCCTTGGCACTAGCAAGGTGTACCTAATAAAAAATAAATAATAATAATAATAATAATAAAAAAAAATAATAATAAAAAAATATATATATATTATTATTATACAGTATTTATAAAGCGCCAATAGTTCGCTCAGCGCTGTACATTACAAAGGGGGACAGAACATGTGACAGAACAATACCAATACAATGCAAAACATGAGGGGATTGAGGGCCCTGCTCCTTGGAGCATACAATCTAGGATATATACACAGTATGTGTAATATAAATATATATATATATATTATTTTTTATTTATTTATTTTTTTCACCGACCACTTAATTAGGTACACCTTGCTAGTGCCAAGAAAATATCCCCTGCACCATTACTCCGCCACCAGCCTTAACCATTGATACAAGGGAGGATGGATTCGTTTTTTTATGTTGTTTACGCCAAATTCTGACCCTACCATCTGAATGTTGCAGCTTAACCAGTCTGCCCGTTCTCCTCTGACCTTTGACATCAACAAGGCATTTTTTGTCCAAGCAATTGTACAGGTGTACCTAATAGAGTGGCCGGTGAGTGGATATATATATATATAGTGATATTTCCTGTGTCCAGACTTTAGGGAAATCCTGTATATTGTTTATTACATTGATGACATCTTGTGGTTGTAATTGGCATTACAGCATAGCCACTCCACTACTTGTTCTATACCCCCTTTTATCTAAACTCCTGACTCCATGTTATTACCCCTGGCACTGACTGGATTTTACATGCTGCGGGCCACTTGCTTTGTAAGCTTTGTTGTTCTTTGCACTCTTCAGACCACCTTATGTACACGCTGTTGTCATTTAAATATTACTGACCACCTCACTCTGTGCAATATGTTGTCTTTACATACTCTTGATCACCACCTCGCTCTGTATGCTGTGTTGTATTTATATACTCATGACTGCCTGCCTCACTTTGTACATTGTGTTGTAGTCACATACTTCCGACCAGCTCACACTGTACACTCTTGATCGCCTCACTTTCTATGCTTGATTGCACTTTACCTACTCCTGACCACCTCACAGTGCGCTCCATTCACAAGAGCGGTATTTACTGGAAAAAGCTGAAAACGCTCGGTAAATACTGCAGGGACGGGCGTTAAACTCAATTCACAGGAGGAAATAGCTGACAGCTTAATGTAAAGAAAAGAATTGCCAGCATTTAAAAATTGCTGAAAAAAACATGTTGGGGTCTCTACCAATCCATACCAGGCCATATCCTAGCATGCAGCCCGGCAGGTCAGGAAAGGGGAAGGAACGAGTAAGCACCCTCCCCCCTCCCTCCTCCTGCACCATACCAGGCCACATGCCCTCAACATGGGGGGTGTCTTGGTCAGGGTGGATTTGTTTTAAATCAAATGGATTTAAATCACGATTTAAATCACTAGTCAGTAAGGCTTGATGTAAATCCTAGTTTTCTACATAAAGACTAATTCTTGCTGGTATAACTTTAACCACTTGAGCCCCAGAGGATTTACCCCCCTTAATGACCAGGCCTTTTTTTGCTGTTTGGCGCTGCACTAATTCAAATGATAATTGCGCGGTCATGCAATGCTGTACCCAAACAAAATTTACGTCCTTTTTTTCACACAAATAGAGCTTTCTTTTGGTGGTATTTGATCACCTGTGCGCTTTTTATTTTTTGCGCTATAAACAAAAAAACCACGAAAATTTTGAAAAAAAACAATATTTTCTACTTTCAGCTATAAAAAATATATCATAAACTCAAAGTTAGTCATAAATTTAAGCCAAAATGTATTCTGCTACATGTTTTTGGTAAAAAAAATCCCGTGCATTAGCGGGCAAACTGGCGCTATCTAGGAGGGGCGCTAACACTATCGGAAGTCACCAGTGACACTAATACAGTGATCAGTAAAAATCTGTTCACTGTAATCAATGACACTGGTGACAGGGCAGTGAAGGGGTTAACTGGGGGGGGAGGGGGGCGATCAAGGGGTTAAATGGGATTTCTGGTGCACTAGCGGGCAAACTGGCGCTATCTAGGAGGGGCGCTAACACTATCGGAAGTCGCCAGCGACACTGATACAGTGATCAGTAAAAATTGGTTCACTGATCAGTGACACTGGTGACAGGGCAGTGAAGGGGTTAACTGGAGGGGCGATCAAGGGGTTAAACGGGATTACTGGTGTACTGGCGGGCAATCTGGCGCTATCTGGGAGGGGCGCTAACACTATCGGAAGTCGCCAGCGACACTGATACAGTGATCAGTAAAAATCGGTTCACTGATCAGTGACACTGGTGACAGGGCAGTGAATGGGTTAACTGGGGGGGGGGGGAGATTAAGGGGTTAAATGGGATTACTGGTGTACTAGCGGGCAATCTGGCGCTATCTGGGAGGGGCGCTAACACTATCGGAATTCGCCAGCGACACTGATGCAGTGATCAGTAAAAATTGGTTCACTGATCAGTGACACTGGTGACAGGGCAGTGAAGGGGTTAACTGGGGGGGGCGATCAAGGGGTTAAACGGGATTACTGGTGTACTGGCGGGCAAACTGGCGCTATCTGGGAGGGGCGCTAACTCTATCGGAAGTCGCCAGCGACACTGATACAGTGATCAATAAAAATTGGTTCACTGATCAGTGACACTGGTGACAGGGCAGTGAAGGGGTTAACTGGGGGGGGGGGCGATCAAGGGGTTAAACGGGATTACTGGTGTACTGGCGGGCAGTCTGGCGCTATCTGGGAGGGGCGCTAACACTATCGGAAGTCGCCAGCGACACTGATACAGTGATCAGTAAAAATTGGTTCACTGATCAGTGACACTGGTGACAGGGCAGTGAAGGGGTTAACTGGGGGGGTGATCAAGGGGTTAAACGGGATTACTGGTGTACTGGCGGGCAAACTGGCCCTATCTGGGAGGGGCGCTAACTCTATCGGAAGTCGCCAGCGACACTGATACAGTGATCAGTAAAAATTGGTTCACTGATCAGTGACACTGGTGACAGGGCAGTGCAGGGGTTAACTGGGGGGGCGATCAAGGGGTTAAATGGGATTACTGGTGTACTGGCGGGCAAACTCGCGCTATCTGGGAGGGGCGCTAACTCTATCGGAAGTCGCCAGCGACACTGATACAGTGATCAGTAAAAATTGGTTCACTGATCAGTGACACTGGGTGACAGGGCAGTGAAGGGTTTAACTGGAGGGGGGGGGGCGATCAAGAGGTTAAACGGGATTACTGGTGTACTGGCGGGCAATCTGGCGCTATCTGGGAGGGACGCTAACTCTATCGGAAGTCGCCAGCGACACTGATACAGTGATCAGTAAAAATTGGTTCACTGACCAGTGACACTGGGTGACAGGGCAGTGCAGGGGTTAACTGGGGGGGGCGATCAAGGGGTTAAACGGGATTACTGGTGTACTGGCGGGCAAACTGGCGCTATCTGGGAGGGGCGCTAACTCTATCGGAAGTCGCCAGCGACACTGATACAGTGATCAGTAAAAATTGGTTCACTGATCAGTGACACTGGGTGACAGGGCAGTGAAGGGTTTAACTGGAGGGGGGGGGGGCGATCAAGGGGTTAAACGGGATTACTGGTGTACTGGCGGGCAATCTGGCGCTATCTGGGAGGGACGCTAACTCTATCGGAAGTCGCCAGCGACACTGATACAGTGATCAGTAAAAATTGGTTCACTGATCAGTGACACTGGGTGACAGGGCAGTGAAGGGGTTAACTGGAGGGGGGGGGGCGATCAAGGGGTTAAACGGGATTACTGGTGTACTGGCGGGCAAACTGGCGCTATCTGGGAGGGGCGCTAACTCTATCGGAAGTCGCCAGCGACACTGATGAGTAAAAATCGCTTCACTGATCAGTGACACTGGTGACAGGGCAGTGAAGGGTTAACTGGAGGGGGGGGGGGGGGGCGATCAGGGGGTTAAATGTGTCCTAGAGTGTTCTAACTGTAGTGTAGTGCTTGTGTACTCACTTTTTGGATGTCTTCTTCTCTGTCTGGAACGGAATGTGTCCAGGCAGAGAAGAATGACATCATATCCTGCCCTGTGTGTATGTCAACACAGGACAGGATAGGACAGGGACCGATCATGTGATTTCAGCCAGAATTCACTGGCTGAAATCTAATGATTGATCCCTCCTGGATCAAATAGTGTCACCCGCGGGTCGGCGGGAGCGCGCGCGCGCGCCCCCTGCCGGCGAAAGTGTTTTAAACGTGGTTTTGCGCTCCACTGCCGCCCTGCACACGTATATACACAGTGGCAGGGCGGCAAGCGGTTAATATACAAGTAGATGAAGATTTTTAGAATAACAACTTTTCATATTAGTTTTTTATCCCCAATTTAATAGGTTAATCATTCATATTTGGACAACTTTTCTGTTGTATTTAGGAAGGAGAAAAATAATCATTACCTTAATAATAACAATTTAAATAGATTTATTCATCTGAAACAATAACATTCCAGCAGATGTGATTTGCTTAAACATCCATGTTTGTTAACTAATTTGGCTAAACAAAATCTATATATTTTAAGAACCTTAGACTGTCAGCCCCTCCCCCTCACACTTAGTTTCACTTTCTTCTTGTGCAGATCTATTCCACTCCAAACAATCAGAAAAATATTGTTTCTATTCTATTCACTGAACTTCTTGAACCTTAGCAGTGAAGGGGTTGATTCTGTATTCAGAGGTTTGTAGAAGTTAGGATGAAGGGCTTTTTCTTAACTCTGTTCATGTTATAACATTTTTGCTGTGAAGAAGAGGCCTGTGATCTCCGCTGAGTCAAATTCAGTTTTGAGAACTGCAAAAGTAAACCGATCATCTGTGATAATATGTTGTAGGCAGAGAAACTGCCCAATAATCTTACAAACACCTCTGGAAGAGCATGACATTGTGAATGGATTCATGGAATTTATTTACCAAAAACATTAAACATATACAGCCTTATTCTACATAATTAAAAAACTAATCTTTATTTCATGATGGAATAACCTTTGGATGGTAATATATTTTCCTTAAAAAGCATTTTATTTAAAAAAAATCAGATTTAAATAAAAAAAATCCTATTTTAAAAAAAAAATCATTGATTTTTATCCACCCTGGTCTTGGTGCACCAAAGCATTTGTCCCCATGTTGATGAGGACAAGGGCCTCTTCACAACCCTGGTTGATGGTTGTGGAAGTCTGCAGGTGGGGGGCTTATCAGAATCTTGAAGCCCCCTTTAACAAGTGTTCCCCCAGATCCTAGCCCCTCCTCTATGTGAATGAGTATGAGGTACATAGTACCCCTACTCATTCACCAAGAAAGAGTGTAGTGTAAATAAATAAATACAGGAGGCAGTTTTTGACAAGTCCTTTATTAAAAAAACAAAAATAAGAAAGTGATCCCCCTGTGTAGATCCAGCGTCAATCACGATGAACGCCGGTTGCTGATCTGGAGGGAAAAACAAAAGGTCTGCACTCAACAAAAACTCCTGTCAAATGACTGTGCCGCCTCCCGCTGTTAAATAAACTAAGGGGGCCCCCCTTGTGACATCATCGAATCCAGCATACCCGGTAAGGTACTGCTTTGTGAATGGAGCCCATTGTATGCTGTTTTTTACCTTACATACTGTTGATCACCTCGCACTGTTATTTTGTGTTCATACTCCCAAGTACCTCACTCTCTATAATGTTTTGCACTTTATAATCTCCTAACCAGCTTACTCTATACTTTGTATTGTATTTATGTACAGTATTTCTGATCGCCTTGCTCTTTACACTGTGTTGCATGTTCATATTCCTGACTGTCATACTCTTTATGTTGTATTGTACTTCACATACTCTTGGCCACCTTCCTTTGTGCACTGTACCCCCTCATTCTGTACATTTTGTTGTGTTTACGTACTGTTCTCATTTACATTCTCTTGATTGCTACACCCTCTACATTGATTGTGTTTTTCATAGTCCTAATGTCATATTCTGTATTGTATTTACATACTCCTGGCCACCTCGCAGACCTGGAGGCTGATTGGTTACAGTGCACGGCTACACCAGATTCTGTGTGCACCAGTTGTAGTATATCTCCCCCATAAAGTAATAAAACCACAGATAGCTGGGAAACAAGCAAATTTCAAAGAAGGTAATCAATGACTGGTTCTCTATGGCACTTGGCCCTCTCCCTCTTTACCCCTTTTTACTCTGTTGTATAACAACAAACACAAAAGCTAGCATTCAAGATTTTTTTGGGGGGTGGGGTGCGGTATCTTTATCAGAAATATTTAGGTATAGCTCTGGACTTCTCTTGGGCTACATTTACACTTGAGAGTTTTGTAGCTTGAGGCTTGAAGTTCCGAAAAGGCTCAAAGGAAAAAAAATCAATTGTTCTCTTGGGTGCCTGTTCACACCTGATCTCACAATCAGGTGTGAAAAGGCATCCTAGAGAACAATTGATTTTTTTACCTTTTAGCATTTTTGTAGCTTGGAGCTTCAGGCTACAAAACGCTCAAGGGTAAATGTAGACTTAGTATTTCTTTTCATTTTAGGAGGTCAGCAGAGTCCTTTGTTGCCCTTTGAGTGGCTCAGCTCTCTCCTCCTCGCTTCCTTGCTCCCCTCATCCCCCGTACTTTTGTTCTTCTTTTCTTATCTCTTCTTTTTTTACTTTCTCTTCTCTTTCTCTGCCTATGATTTTTTGCAAAACTTTTGTTTTCTCAGTTGGTGTGTACTTTTTTGGCATTTTGTTACCGTGTTGGTAACAAAATATGTAGGAATATGCAAACACTTCCCTCAAAACCAAGTGTGGTTCCAAGATGCCATCAATATTTATGAGTGATGTATTCCATCACACTGACCCTTCAAATTAGGATTTGAGCTTCTTTCATAGAGGTGACAATGTTTTCTTGTTATATTACGCTTTCCTAGTTATTCTCATGTATGCCTAAATATTGAAACATATCACTGTGAGATGAAATTATTCTTATATATTTGTAATTGTGCTTTTTGAAAATACTTTATTAAAACATTTTTTTAAACTGGGAAAAAATGTCTTATGATGTACTGTATTTTTCGCTCCATAAGACGCACTTTTTCCCCCCCAAATAAGGGGGGAAAATGTCAGTGCGTCTTATGGAGCGAATATAAAGCGGCCGGTCCGGTATTTCTGCCGCCACCATGTCAGAATACCGGGCCGGCCGCTCAGCTGTTCTCCCCTGCACTGTCTGCAGTCTCTGGTCATTCCCTGCACTGTCTGCAGTCTCTGGTCATCTGTACTGTGTCCATGGTATTTTCCCTGTACTTTGTCCGCAGTCTCTGGTCATCTCCTGTACTATGTCCACAGTCTCTGACTGTCTCCTCTAGTTTGTCCGCAGTCTGTGACCATCCCTGTACTGTGTCCGCAGTCTCTGACCATCCCTGTACTGTGTCCGCAGTCTCTGGTCATCTCCTGTACTGTGTCCGCAGTCTCTGGTCATCTCCTGTACTGTGTCCGCAGTCTCTGGTCATCTCCTGTACTGTGTCCGCAGTCTCTGGTCATCTCCTGTACTGTGTCCGCAGTCTCTGGTCATCTCCTGTACTATGTCCACAGTCTCTGACTGTCTCCTCTAGTTTGTCCGCAGTCTGTGACCATCCCTGTACTGTGTCCGCAGTCTCTGACCATCCCTGTACTGTGTCCGCAGTCTCTGGTCATCTCCTGTACTGTGTCCGCAGTCTCTGGTCATCTCCTGTACTGTGTCCGCAGTCTCTGGTCATCTCCTGTACTATGTCCGCAGTCTCTGGTCATCCACTGTACTATGTCCGCAGTCTCTGGTCATCTCCTGTACTATGTCTGCAGTCTCTGGTCATCTGTACTATGTCCGCAGTCTCTGGTCATCTCCTGCAGTATGTCCGCAGTCTCTGGTCATCTCCTGTACTGTGTCCGCAGTCTCTGGTCATCTCCTGTACTATGTCCGCAGTCTCTGGTCATCTCCTGTACCGTGTCCGCAGTCTCTGGTCATCTCTTGTACTATGTCTGCAGTCTTTGGTCATCTCCTGTACTGTCCGCAGTCTCTGATCATCTCCTGTACTGTGTCCGCAGTCTCTGGTCATCTCCTGTAGTATGTCCGCAGTCTCTGGTCATCTCCTGTAGTATGTCCGCAGTCTCTGGTCATCTCCTGTACCGTGTCCGCAGTCTCTGGTCATCTCTTGTACTATGTCTGCAGTCTTTGGTCATCTCCTGTACTGTCCGCAGTCTCTGATCATCTCCTGTACTGTGTCCGCAGTCTCTGGTCATCTCCTGTACTATGTCCGCAGTCTCTGGTTATCTCCTGTACTGTGTCCACAGTCTCTGGTCATCCCCTGTACTATGTCTGCAGTCCATTGGTTCAGAATATTTTTTTTCTTGTTTTTCGCCTCTAAAACCTAGGTGCGTCTTATGGTCAGGTGCGTCTTATGGAGCGAAAAACACGGTAAATCCAACAACAGTCATGTTGTCCAGATTCCAGTCCAGATCCAATTCAATCACAATTAATGACGCCCACTGAAAGAAGTAACACATTGATCCGCCTCTCCTGACATTGACTTGCTGTAAATGACAGTTCCTCAGGTGGCAGCAGAAAATCAAAAAGATGTGGGTAACTCATAGACCAAATATGAAACATGGCTCAGTTACGCCACCTCACAGGCAGGTTTCGAAGCATCCTCCAAAAATTCGGAATGAACCCTCTGCGCACTGCTATACAACCTTTCTAGATAACTTTGCATGAAAACAGGGATTTCTAGTTCACATACATTGCAATACATATTGTCAGTCATCTCACTTTGGCCAGTCCCTACTCTGCTCTGCAAAACGCTTCCGTGCTTTTAGTATAATTCAGTGGATATAATACCAGTATGGGACAAATAGACACAAGTTGTAGGAGAGCTACAGGTTCAGGTCTGGTCACTGACCTGTACTATGCGATAGAAATAAAATATTCCTGTGCTCAAATCAAATAGTTTGTGCATAAATATCCATCAGACGCTAAAGGTGTGTGACCAGATATTAACGCTAAAAATTCTGAATGAACCCTCTACTCACTGCTATACACCCTTTCTAGTGAATACAGGGATTTTTAGTTCACATGCATTGCAATACATGTTTAAGCTGGCCAACTGCGTCAAAGTAATCCCTCTCTGGCCAGTCCCTACTCTATAAAAAACAAAATTATTGGGGCATCCTCCAAGCAAAGGAATTTTAGCCTTTTCCCTGCCAGGTCTGTATGGTGTACGGACCTACAACATTGCTTTTAGCTGGCCAGGTCCGTACGCAATCCGTTCCTCCTTCTGCTAAAAGCTCATGGTTACTTCATTGACCATAAGCCTATAGCAGAACTGTTCAGTAGACTCTTCTGAACAAAACAATAGCTGAGATCACTAAATAACAAACCCCTGATCACAGCTATTCCCCCAAAAATGGAACACCTGGGCATTCTTGTGCAGGTAAACATGGCCCTCCACGGGCGTACACTTTACTATGCCCCATGTTAACGAGGCCTTAGGAATTTACCTGGAATTTTTTAAGTGGTGATGTGTTTATGTCCACTAATAATGATTTTAGTGTATTTTTAGTTAAAATAATTTAATAAACATTTGTAGAACTATTGCGAGGCCTAAAAAATAAGTAGCTTTTTTTTTATTCTACTGGTCATGTGCTTTCGGAAAATATATGATTTGATGAGTCTTTTACAAATGCTGAAAATTGTAAGTGAGAAATGACAACCTCAGATTTTTAACCATATCCCAGCAGCCCTATTGCAGATATACTACTACAGGGCGGCAGGGGTGTGCAAAACCATGTATACACGCGATTTTGCATTTCCGGGTAGGTGGCGTGTGCGAGGGGGCACGCATGCCCTACCTGCACCACCATTTTCGGCCGTGGCTGGTAATCACCGGGTTCCGGCCGGTGATTACCCGCTGGTGCCCGGTGATTACCGAGGATTTCCGATGGGGAGGGGGCTGCTTTTTTTACTAACAGTCCTCCTTCCTG
Source organism: Staurois parvus (assembly GCF_062004578.1). Lineage (NCBI taxonomy): Eukaryota > Metazoa > Chordata > Amphibia > Anura > Ranidae > Staurois > Staurois parvus. The sequence continues at coordinate 633,354 of NW_028318678.1, read as the reverse complement.
TCGGCTCGAGAATGCTGCGCTGGGGCCCCCCCCCCCCCTCGCTTTTGATGTATCTTATCTGTAGCCTATTTTTTTTCAATCCCTTCTAACATTCTGCTTAAACTTTGTGATTTGTAATAGTACTGTTTGGACCTTGAAGAAGGGGACATACCCCAAAAGCTCGTCCTCAAAATTGTATGTTAGTGCAAATAAAATAAGTATCACGTCAGTACTCAATTGTTTCTGTCAGAAATACACTAATACGGCTACAATCACCTCAAGCAAATCGGAAAATGAAAAAATTAAAAAAATTAGTTTCACTATTTTTTTTTTTTACATAATATTACATTATTTAGTTTGTAGGAAAGTTATAGAGTTCACAAACTATGGTATAGATCTGAATATTGATCAATCCTGAAGTACTGACAGCCAATCTAATTTCTTGAGGTCCAAGAATGTCAGAACAGTACAGATATCCCCCAAATGTCAGAACAGTACAGATATCCCCCAAATGACCCCTTTTTGCAGAGTTTTTTGAAGTTGTATTTTTTTGTCATAATTTTTCGGAAAATAAAAAAATTATTTTCACTATTTTTTTTTTTTTTTACATACTGTCACCAGTGCAGTACAGTGTCCTCATATAACTGGCATGGCGGTGATCAGGGACACTGACTGGTGACAGTATGAAACAAAAAAAAATTATATATATTTTTTTATTTTTTTTTATTATCTTTTATTAAATTTTTTTTTAAGATTTTTTTTTTTTCATATTTCACTATGACCAAAGTAGTACAATGTTACCATAGTAACATTGTACTACTTTGGGGAAGTGATCAGTATTTTTTATTTTTTTTGAATGACATCGATTCATTCAGGGTTTTTTTTTTTTGGTTTTTTTTGTGCTTAGCTGTGATTTGGCCACAGCTAATCACATGACATGTGCCTGTGATTTACTGTGACCATTCACAGCTAGGCAGTAGTATACAATGGATGGCATGAATGAAGCCATCCATAGTATACAACTGTCATGTGACCTGCTGTGATTGGTCACAGCAGGTCACATGGTACAGGCAACGGGGCTGATACTCAGATCTGTCATCGGTCGTGTCCGAGGTACACGGCCGGTGACAGATCGCTCCGCTCTGCGCATGTGCGGGAGGACGCCATATGGCGTCCACCCGGAACGCTGATGACATTTGCCGCCCACCATTCGGCCATAGGGCGGGCGGCAAATGGTTAATAGCAAATCGAAAAAATATTGGTTTTTTTCTCAAAATTGTGGGTCTATTTTTTTTTTATAGCACAAAAACTAAAAACCGCACAGGCGATCAACTACCACCGGAAGAAAGATCAATTCATGGGAAAAAAACATAAATCTCATTTGGGTGCAGTGTTGCATGACCGCGCGATTTTCAGTTAAGGTAACGCAGTGTTCTAACGCAAAAAATGTCCAGGTCAGGAAGGGGGAAATCCTCTGGAGGGCAAGGGGTTAAAGTAAATTGTGTTTACTTAGTTTTGCGCACCTTCTGTTTTCATCATTTCATAGAAAAGGCATCATTTTAAATTTACAAATATTTGTTATGTACTAACTCAATATAGTGTCAGCATTTATATTTAGCAGGAATTTTTTAAGTTTTGCTGTATTTGTATCCGGGAAAAAAGGATTTTTGTGTATTTTTGCCCAAAATATTGATCTGATACACATTTGCGAAAATATCAAGGGTCCTAAAAACATCAGTAACAGCAGGAATTGTATAAGTTTTCCTGTGTTTGCGTCCACGAATAAGTACTTTCATGTATTTGATGCGAAAATATTGCATAAATATCATGGGGCCTTAAAAAAAAAAGTAGCTCCTTCTTTTGATTCTACTAGTCCTATGCTTTCAGAAAATGTATGGATTGGGAGGGTCTTTAAGAAACCCTGAACGCTGAACGGGAAAATAAAAAAAAGTTTGAAAATGGAGTGCAGTGCCTGGCAGTGAAAGGGTTAAAGGATAAGTACACCTTTTGCAGCTTGTTACACATTACATCCATATTTAGGGTGTAATGTGTAACATACTGCAGGTCCTCCCTCCCCCACCTCCTGGATACCCCTCTCCCTGTGATAACGGGTGGGAGCTCTCCCCCCACTCGCTGCCACATTTGAAAATGGCGTGACTGTGCTGGGGTCTGCCTGCACAGTCATGTCATTTATTCACAGGATTCTGTGAATGTGAATACTACAAGTACTGTCTTCCACTGCATAGACGGGTTATAGCTCTCAATGGACTGAAGAGTGCTGACAAGTGCCCTAGTGGTCCATTGACGTGTCCTCCACCTTTCTTCTTTTTTTTTTTTTTTTTTTTTTTTACATTCTGTCTTTATTTTGAATTTTTGTTAAAAAGAAAAATTATTTTCAGTATAAAAAAACAACAAAAGTACACACAGCAGCTCAGTGAATGAAATGACATCATTTCAAAGTCCTCAGGTAATTATGAGGTACATAACATTACTGAATCATTGTGAAAAGGAGTGACTGGAAGATCAGAATCCTCACAAACATAAGAAGAATATTGTAGTGTACACTAAGGGGTTTATTTACTAAAGCTGGAGAGTCCAAAATCAGACTCCCTTCTGCATAGAAACCAATCAGCTTCCAGGTTTCATTGCCAAAGCTTCATTGAACAAGCTGAGGTTAGAAGCTGATTGGTTTCTATGCAGAACGGAGTCTGATTTTGGACTCTCCAGCTTTAGTAAATAAACCCCATAATGTCATAGAGGGGGTGTATAACAGCTAAACTATTAGCGTTGTCGGGACCCTAATTTTCTGAGTTTGTCAAATGATACTCAATTGTAGATTGAAAAACAGGGAATTAGTAGAGGTACTAATTGACCTTAGTGTTAAAAAAAGAGAAAAGAAAAAAAAAGTTGGTGTTGGGTATGGGAAGAGGGGCAGGGGAGGCAAGTAGACAAATCAAAAGAAGGGAATGGAGAAGGGGATCCCTGTGTATTTTCACAACTCAGGGATTCATGATCGAGCGAGCAAAGTTGACTAGGTGTCTCATCACCAATTTTTTATACACCTTCAACGGAACTGACATGTAGTGCTGAAGACAAAAAAAATGCAGGGGTCATATAGTTCAGGGCTACTGATAACCATTTGTACAATAATACGGACATGTCTGCAGAAAGTCTGAATGGCCCATCAAAACTAAAAGACCTGTAACATATCTTCCTGCTCTGCCAACAATTTTCCAATACAGAGGGGTATATACAATGCAGAGTCACACGGTTCTACCATGTGAGGATTCTATAGCCTGAGTCTTAGTATTTATTACTGATAGGGGATTTATGTGAAAGGCTTAAAGTGATTCTAAAGTCTCAAGGTTTTTTATTTTAATGCATTTAATGTCGCTTTATAAATACTGTATAATAATAATAATAATTATACAGTATTTATAAAGTGCCAATAGTTTGCTCAGCGCTGTACATTACAAAGGGGGACAGAACATGTGACAGAACAATACCAATACAATGCAAAACATGAGGGGATTGAGGGCCCTGCTCTTTCGATCTTACAATCTAGGAGGGAGGGGATGGTGGAACAGGAGTAGATAGCTGTGGGGGATGGAGTGGTAGGAAGAGTGGAGGAGGTCGGCAAGTTAGCAAGGGGTGGGGTAGGCTTCCCTGAAGAGATGGGTTTTCAGGGTGCGCCTAAAGGAGAGGAGAGTAGGTGATAATCTGATGGGTTGGGGCAGGGAGTTCCAGAGGATGGGTGACACCCTGGAGAAGTCCTGGAGGCGGGCATGAGAGGAGGAGACCAGGGAACTAGAGAGAAGGAGGTCTAGTGAGGTCTAGGTGTCCGGGCTGGAGGGAAGACAAGAAACTCGGTTTTGGAGAGGTTCAGTTTAAGGAAGTGGAGCAACATCCAGTCTGATATGTCGCTCAGTAGGTGTGTGATTCGGTCGGAGACCGAGGGGGTGAGGTGGGGGGTTGAGAGATAGATTTGTGTGTCATCGGCATAGAGGTGGTAGTTGAAGCCGTGAGAGTGTATGAGTTGGCCAAGGGAGGAGGTGTAGATGGAGAAGAGAAGGGGCCTGAGGACAGAGCCTTGAGGGACCCCAACAGAGAGGGGGAGTGAGGGGGAGGTGGTAGCATTATAGGTAACGCTGAAAGAGCGTTGTGACAGGTAGGATGAGAGCCAGGAGAGAGCAGAATCTCTGAGGCCGAAGGAGTGTAGTTTTTTGAGGAGGAGGGGGTGGTCGACTGTGTCGAAGGCCGCAGAGAGGTCAAGGAGTAGGAGCACTGAAGAGCGGCCATTAGCTTTGGCGGTTAGCAGGTCGTTGGAGAGTTTGAGTAAGGCAGTTTCGGTGGAGTGTAGGGGACGGAAGCCGGACTGTAGGGGATCGAGGAGGTTGTTGTCGTTGAGGTGAGAGCATAGGCGCTGTAGGAGTTTAGATGTAATTGGGAGCAGGGAGATGGGTCTGAGGTTGTTCGGGTCATTGGGGTTCCAGGGAGGGCTTTTTAAGTATGGGGGTGATGTGTGCATGTTTCAAAGGGGAGGGGAAAGTGCCGGAGGAGAGGGAGAGATTGAAGATGTTGGTGAGGGAGCGTAGGATGGAGGGGGAGGGGGGTCGTAGGAGTTGTGAGGGGATAGCGTCGAGGGGGCAGGTGGTGAGGCAGGCATCAGAAAGGATCTTGGAGACTTCCTCGATGGTAGTAAGGTCAAAGGTGCGGAGTGTTGGGGGAGCTTCAGTATGAGGAATGCAGGGTGGGGTGGAAGTAGAGGTCAGAGCAGTGGTGGGGCCATGGGAGAGGGGTGATGAGGGAGTAGCTGAGTGAGGGGGAACGGGGTTGGAGGGAGTTTGAGCAGCGACGAAGTCCCTGCGGGTTATGTTGAGGGGGAGAGGGGATGAGGGGGTAGCTGTGTGAGAGGGGACAGGTTGAGAGGGCGTGTGAGTTGCGGTGATGTCCTTGCGAATTGTGTCAATCTTGTTTTTGAAGTGATTGGCAATCTCAAGGGCAGTGAGTGAGGTGCTGGGTGGAGGTGGGGGTGGCGAGAGTAGAGAGTTGAAGGTGGAGAAGAGTCGGCGAGGATTGGAGGAGAGGGCCTTGATGAGTGTCAGGAAGTAAGCCTGTTTGGCTGCGTGGAGGGAGGAGGTGTAGGTGCGAAAGGCAGATTTGTAGCGGGTGAAGGCTTGTTGGGATTTGGTTTTGGTGTGATCAGTCTGCCAGGGCTGGAGCGGTCGGGGTCTGATGTTGCGTGTGGTTAAAGGCGCTAGTGAGTCAAGGGCTGTTGACAGCGCGTTGTTGTAGGCAGTCATAGCCAAGTCGGGACAGGACAGGGGGAGGTTGCTGTCATGGAGTTGATCAGCTATTAATAATAATAATAAAGGCATCAGAAGACTTTGCTGCTGGTATTACAGCGGCTCTGTTGCCCTCTGATATCTTCTGGTATTTCAGCTGTTGGTACAGCCACCTTAGATCCGTTGCTATGTTTAAAAACTACAAAAAGAGAAAATGGCATGAGGCTTCCCCCAAAATCCATACCAGACCCTTGTGTGAGAAAGCAGTCTGGCAGGCCAAGAAGGAGAGAACAAGCCTGCGCTCCGTCCCATTGGGGGACCCAATGCCAAAAAAACAACCAAAAAATGGCGTGAGATCCCCACTAAATCCATACCAGACCCCTTTGTGAGCATGCTGCATGGCATGCCAAGAGGGAGAAGGAGCCTTCGCTCCCTCCCTCCTGAACCAGATTCCCGCAGGAAAGGGTGAAAACGAGCTTGCACTCCCACCCATTGGTGGACCTGACTCAAAAAAAAGTGGTGTGAGGTAACACCCTTCCTCAAAATCCATACCAGACCTTTATGTGAGCATTCAACATGGCAGGCCAGGAAGGAGGAGAACGAGCCTGCGTTCCTTCCCTCCTGAACCATGTCAGGCCACATCCCCTCAACATGGGGGGTTTGGGTACTTTGCCAGAGGGGTCCCACCCTGGCCTGTAGGCAAGGGACTTATCAGAATCTGTAAGCCCCTTTCAAAATAAGGAGCCCCCCAGATCCAGATACCCTCCCCCCCACACCAGATTCCAGCAGGAAAGGGTGAAAACCTGTGTTCCCACCCATTGGTGGCCCCAACGCCAAACAAAAAACAACCCTAAGATGGTTTTAGGTACCCCTTCCTCAAAATCCCAAAAAAACAACTAAAAAAAGGCTTCCCCCAAAATCCATACCAGACCCTTATGTGAGCAAGCAGTCTGGCAGGCCAAGAAGGAGAGAACAAGCATGCGCTCCCTTCCATTGGGGGACCTGATGCCAAAAAAACAACCAAAAAGTGGTGTGAGATCCCCACTGAATCCATACCAGACTCTTTTGTGAGGATGCTGCATGGCATGCCAGGAAGGAGAAGGAGCCTTCACTCTCTCCCTCCTGAATCAGATTCCCGCAGGAAAGGGTGAAAACGAGCCAGCGCTCCCACCCATTAGTAGACCTGAGGCCAAAAAAATAAGTGGTGTGAGGTACCCCCTTCCTCAAAATCCATACCAGACCTTTATGTGAGCATTCAACATGGCAGGCCAGAAAGGAGAAGAACGAGCCTGCGCTCCTTCCCTCCTAAACCATTCCAGGCCACATGCCCTCAACAGGGGGGGTTGGGTACTTTGCCAGAGGGGTCCCTCCACCCTGGCCTGTGGGCGAGGGACTTATCAGAATCTTTAAGCCCCTTTCAAAATAAGGGGCCACCCAGATCCCGACACCCTCTCCCCACTCCATATTTTCAAAGGGAAGATTGAAAACGATCCTGCGCTCCAACGCATTGGTGTACTTGATGACAAAAAATTGTGTGAGGTACCCCTCTTGCTCAAAACCCATACCAGACCTTTATGTCAGCATTCAGCATGGCAGGCCAGGAAGGAGAAGAACGAGCCCACGCTCCTTTCCTTCCCGAACCATGTCAGGCCACATGCCCTCAATATCAGGGGTTTGGGTACTTTGCCAGAGGGGTCCCTCCACCCTGGCCTGTGGGCAAGGAACTTATCAGAATCTGTAAGCCCCTTTCAAAATAAGGGGCCACCCAGATCCCGACACCCTCTCCCCACTCCATATTTTCAAAGGGAAGATTGAAAACGATCCTGCGCTCCAAAGCATTGGTGTACTTGATGACAAAAAATTGTGTGAGGTACCCCTCTTGCTCAAAACCCATACCAGACCTTTATGTCAGCATTCAGCATGGCAGGCCAGGAAGGAGAAGAACGAGCCCACGCTCCTTTCCTTCCCGAACCATGTCAGGCCACATGCCCTCAATATCAGGGGTTTGGGTACTTTGCCAGAGGGGTCCCTCCACGCTGGCCTGTGGGCAAGGAACTTATCAGAATCTGTAAGCCCCTTTCAAAATAAGGGGCCACGCAGATCCGGACACCCTCCCCCCCACACCAGATTACTGCAGGAAAGGGTGAAAATCTGCGTTCCCACCCATTGGTGGCCCCAACGCCAAAAAAAAAACAACCCTAAGATGGTTTTAGGTACCCCTTCCTCAAAATCCCAAAAAAACAACTAAAAAAAGGCTTCCCCCAAAATCCATACCAGACCCTTATGTGAGCAAGCAGTCTGGCAGGCCAAGAAGGAGAGAACAAGCCTGCGCTCCCTTCCATTGGGGGACCCGATGCCAAAAAAACAACCAAAAAGTGGTGTGAGATCCCCACTGAATCCATACCAGACTCTTTTGTGAGGATGCTGCATGGCATGCCAGGAAGGAGAAGGAGCCTTCACTCTCTCCCTCCTGAATCAGATTCCCGCAGGAAAGGGTGAAAACGAGCCAGCGCTCCCACCCATTAGTAGACCTGAGGCCAAAAAAATAAGTGGTGTGAGGTACCCCCTTCCTTAAAATCCATACCAGACCTTTATGTGAGCATTCAACATGGCAGGCCAGAAAGAAGAAGAACGAGCCTGCGCTCCTTCCCTCCTAAACCATTCCAGGCCGCATGCCCTCAACAGGGGGGGTTGGGTACTTTGCCAGAGGGGTCCCTCCACCCTGGCCTGTGGGCGAGGGACTTATCAGAATCTTTAAGCACCTTTCAAAATAAGGGGCCACCCAGATCCCGACACCCTCTCCCCATTCCATATTTTCAAAGGAAAGATTGAAAACGATCCTGCGCTCCAACGCATTGGTGTACTTGATGACAAAAAATTGTGTGAGGTACCCCTCTTGCTCAAAACCCATACCAGACCTTTATGTCAGCATTCAGCATGGCAGGCCAGGAAGGAGAAGAACGAGCCCACGCTCCTTTCCTTCCCGAACCATGTCAGGCCACATGCCCTCAATATCAGGGGTTTGGGTACTTTGCCAGAGGGGTCCCTCCACCCTGGCCTGTGGGCAAGGAACTTATCAGAATCTGTAAGCCCCTTTCAAAATAAGGGGCCACCCAGATCCCGACACCCTCTCCCCACTCCATATTTTCAAAGGGAAGATTGAAAACGATCCTGCGCTCCAACGCATTGGTGTACTTGATGACAAAAAATTGTGTGAGGTACCCCTCTTGCTCAAAACCCATACCAGACCTTTATGTCAGCATTCAGCATGGCAGGCCAGGAAGGAGAAGAACGAGCCCACGCTCCTTTCCTTCCCGAACCATGTCAGGCCACATGCCCTCAATATCAGGGGTTTGGGTACTTTGCCAGAGGGGTCCCTCCACGCTGGCCTGTGGGCAAGGAACTTATCAGAATCTGTAAGCCCCTTTCAAAATAAGGGGCCACGCAGATCTGGACACCCTCCCCCCCACACCAGATTACTGCAGGAAAGGGTGAAAATCTGCATTCCCACCCATTGGTGGCCCCAACGCCAAAAAAAAAAAACAACCCTAAGATGGTTTTAGGTACCCCTTCCTCAAAATCCCAAAAAAACAACTAAAAAAAGGCTTCCCCCAAAATCCATACCAGACCCTTATGTGAGCAAGCAGTCTGGCAGGCCAAGAAGGAGAGAACAAGCCTGCGCTCCCTTCCATTGGGGGACCCGATGCCAAAAAAACAACCAAAAAGTGGTGTGAGATCCCCACTGAATCCATACCAGACTCTTTTGTGAGGATGCTGCATGGCATGCCAGGAAGGAGAAGGAGCCTTCACTCTCTCCCTCCTGAATCAGATTCCCGCAGGAAAGGGTGAAAACGAGCCAGCGCTCCCACCCATTAGTAGACCTGAGGCCAAAAAAATAAGTGGTGTGAGGTACCCCCTTCCTTAAAATCCATACCAGACCTTTATGTGAGCATTCAACATGGCAGGCCAGAAAGGAGAAGAACGAGCCTGCGCTCCTTCCCTCCTAAACCATTCCAGGCCGCATGCCCTCAACAGGGGGGGTTGGGTACTTTGCCAGAGGGGTCCCTCCACCCTGGCCTGTGGGCGAGGGACTTATCAGAATCTTTAAGCACCTTTCAAAATAAGGGGCCACCCAGATCCCGACACCCTCTCCCCACTCCATATTTTCAAAGGAAAGATTGAAAACGATCCTGCGCTCCAACGCATTGGTGTACTTGATGACAAAAAATTGTGTGAGGTACCCCTCTTGCTCAAAACCCATACCAGACCTTTATGTCAGCATTCAGCATGGCAGGCCAGGAAGGAGAAGAACGAGCCCACGCTCCTTTCCTTCCCGAACCATGTCAGGCCACATGCCCTCAATATCAGGGGTTTGGGTACTTTGCCAGAGGGGTCCCTCCACCCTGGCCTGTGGGCAAGGAACTTATCAGAATCTGTAAGCCCCTTTCAAAATAAGGGGCCACCCAGATCCCGACACCCTCTCCCCACTCCATATTTTCAAAGGGAAGATTGAAAACGATCCTGCGCTCCAACGCATTGGTGTACTTGATGACAAAAAATTGTGTGAGGTACCCCTCTTGCTCAAAACCCATACCAGACCTTTATGTCAGCATTCAGCATGGCAGGCCAGGAAGGAGAAGAACGAGCGCACGCTCCTTTCCTTCCCGAACCATGTCAGGCCACATGCCCTCAATATCAGGGGTTTGGGTACTTTGCCAGAGGGGTCCCTCCACCCTGGCCTGTGGGCAAGGAACTTATCAGAATCTGTAAGCCCCTTTCAAAATAAAGGGCCACGCAGATCCGGACACCCTCCCCCCCACACCAGATTACTGCAGGAAAGGGTGAAAATCTGCGTTCCCACCCATTGGTGGCCCCAACGCCAAAAAAAAAACAACCCTAAGATGGTTTTAGGTACCCCTTCCTCAAAATCCCAAAAAAACAACTAAAAAAAGGCTTCCCCCAAAATCCATACCAGACCCTTATGTGAGCAAGCAGTCTGGCAGGCCAAGAAGGAGAGAACAAGCCTGCGCTCCCTTCCATTGGGGGACCCGATGCCAAAAAAACAACCAAAAAGTGGTGTGAGATCCCCACTGAATCCATACCAGACTCTTTTGTGAGGATGCTGCATGGCATGCCAGGAAGGAGAAGGAGCCTTCACTCTCTCCCTCCTGAATCAGATTCCCGCAGGAAAGGGTGAAAACGAGCCAGCGCTCCCACCCATTAGTAGACCTGAGGCCAAAAAAATAAGTGGTGTGAGGTACCCCCTTCCTTAAAATCCATACCAGACCTTTATGTGAGCATTCAACATGGCAGGCCAGAAAGAAGAAGAACGAGCCTGCGCTCCTTCCCTCCTAAACCATTCCAGGCCGCATGCCCTCAACAGGGGGGGTTGGGTACTTTGCCAGAGGGGTCCCTCCACCCTGGCCTGTGGGCGAGGGACTTATCAGAATCTTTAAGCACCTTTCAAAATAAGGGGCCACCCAGATCCCGACACCCTCTCCCCATTCCATATTTTCAAAGGAAAGATTGAAAACGATCCTGCGCTCCAACGCATTGGTGTACTTGATGACAAAAAATTGTGTGAGGTACCCCTCTTGCTCAAAACCCATACCAGACCTTTATGTCAGCATTCAGCATGGCAGGCCAGGAAGGAGAAGAACGAGCCCACGCTCCTTTCCTTCCCGAACCATGTCAGGCCACATGCCCTCAATATCAGGGGTTTGGGTACTTTGCCAGAGGGGTCCCTCCACGCTGGCCTGTGGGCAAGGAACTTATCAGAATCTGTAAGCCCCTTTCAAAATAAGGGGCCACGCAGATCCGGACACCCTCCCCCCCACACCAGATTACTGCAGGAAAGGGTGAAAATCTGCATTCCCACCCATTGGTGGCCCCAACGCCAAAAAAAAAAAACAACCCTAAGATGGTTTTAGGTACCCCTTCCTCAAAATCCCAAAAAAACAACTAAAAAAAGGCTTCCCCCAAAATCCATACCAGACCCTTATGTGAGCAAGCAGTCTGGCAGGCCAAGAAGGAGAGAACAAGCCTGCGCTCCCTTCCATTGGGGGACCCGATGCCAAAAAAACAACCAAAAAGTGGTGTGAGATCCCCACTGAATCCATACCAGACTCTTTTGTGAGGATGCTGCATGGCATGCCAGGAAGGAGAAGGAGCCTTCACTCTCTCCCTCCTGAATCAGATTCCCGCAGGAAAGGGTGAAAACGAGCCAGCGCTCCCACCCATTAGTAGACCTGAGGCCAAAAAAATAAGTGGTGTGAGGTACCCCCTTCCTTAAAATCCATACCAGACCTTTATGTGAGCATTCAACATGGCAGGCCAGAAAGGAGAAGAACGAGCCTGCGCTCCTTCCCTCCTAAACCATTCCAGGCCGCATGCCCTCAACAGGGGGGGTTGGGTACTTTGCCAGAGGGGTCCCTCCACCCTGGCCTGTGGGCGAGGGACTTATCAGAATCTTTAAGCACCTTTCAAAATAAGGGGCCACCCAGATCCCGACACCCTCTCCCCACTCCATATTTTCAAAGGAAAGATTGAAAACGATCCTGCGCTCCAACGCATTGGTGTACTTGATGACAAAAAATTGTGTGAGGTACCCCTCTTGCTCAAAACCCATACCAGACCTTTATGTCAGCATTCAGCATGGCAGGCCAGGAAGGAGAAGAACGAGCCCACGCTCCTTTCCTTCCCGAACCATGTCAGGCCACATGCCCTCAATATCAGGGGTTTGGGTACTTTGCCAGAGGGGTCCCTCCACCCTGGCCTGTGGGCAAGGAACTTATCAGAATCTGTAAGCCCCTTTCAAAATAAGGGGCCACCCAGATCCCGACACCCTCTCCCCACTCCATATTTTCAAAGGGAAGATTGAAAACGATCCTGCGCTCCAACGCATTGGTGTACTTGATGACAAAAAATTGTGTGAGGTACCCCTCTTGCTCAAAACCCATACCAGACCTTTATGTCAGCATTCAGCATGGCAGGCCAGGAAGGAGAAGAACGAGCGCACGCTCCTTTCCTTCCCGAACCATGTCAGGCCACATGCCCTCAATATCAGGGGTTTGGGTACTTTGCCAGAGGGGTCCCTCCACCCTGGCCTGTGGGCAAGGAACTTATCAGAATCTGTAAGCCCCTTTCAAAATAAAGGGCCACGCAGATCCGGACACCCTCCCCCCCACACCAGATTACTGCAGGAAAGGGTGAAAATCTGCGTTCCCACCCATTGGTGGCCCCAACGCCAAAAAAAAACAACCCTAAGATGGTTTTAGGTACCCCTTCCTCAAAATCCCAAAAAAACAACTAAAAAAAGGCTTCCCCCAAAATCCATACCAGACCCTTATGTGAGCAAGCAGTCTGGCAGGCCAAGAAGGAGAGAACAAGCCTGCGCTCCCTTCCATTGGGGGACCCGATGCCAAAAAAACAACCAAAAAGTGGTGTGAGATCCCCACTGAATCCATACCAGACTCTTTTGTGAGGATGCTGCATGGCATGCCAGGAAGGAGAAGGAGCCTTCACTCTCTCCCTCCTGAATCAGATTCCCGCAGGAAAGGGTGAAAACGAGCCAGCGCTCCCACCCATTAGTAGACCTGAGGCCAAAAAAATAAGTGGTGTGAGGTACCCCCTTCCTTAAAATCCATACCAGACCTTTATGTGAGCATTCAACATGGCAGGCCAGAAAGAAGAAGAACGAGCCTGCGCTCCTTCCCTCCTAAACCATTCCAGGCCGCATGCCCTCAACAGGGGGGGTTGGGTACTTTGCCAGAGGGGTCCCTCCACCCTGGCCTGTGGGCGAGGGACTTATCAGAATCTTTAAGCACCTTTCAAAATAAGGGGCCACCCAGATCCCGACACCCTCTCCCCATTCCATATTTTCAAAGGAAAGATTGAAAACGATCCTGCGCTCCAACGCATTGGTGTACTTGATGACAAAAAATTGTGTGAGGTACCCCTCTTGCTCAAAACCCATACCAGACCTTTATGTCAGCATTCAGCATGGCAGGCCAGGAAGGAGAAGAACGAGCCCACGCTCCTTTCCTTCCCGAACCATGTCAGGCCACATGCCCTCAATATCAGGGGTTTGGGTACTTTGCCAGAGGGGTCCCTCCACGCTGGCCTGTGGGCAAGGAACTTATCAGAATCTGTAAGCCCCTTTCAAAATAAGGGGCCACGCAGATCCGGACACCCTCCCCCCCACACCAGATTACTGCAGGAAAGGGTGAAAATCTGCGTTCCCACCCATTGGTGGCCCCAACGCCAAAAAAAAAACAACCCTAAGGTGGTTTTAGGTACCCCTTCCTCAAAATCCCAAAAAAACAACTAAAAAAAGGCTTCCCCCAAAATCCATACCAGACCCTTATGTGAGCAAGCAGTCTGGCAGGCCAAGAAGGAGAGAACAAGCCTGCGCTCCCTTCCATTGGGGGACCCGATGCCAAAAAAACAACCAAAAAGTGGTGTGAGATCCCCACTGAATCCATACCAGACTCTTTTGTGAGGATGCTGCATGGCATGCCAGGAAGGAGAAGGAGCCTTCACTCTCTCCCTCCTGAATCAGATTCCCGCAGGAAAGGGTGAAAACGAGCCAGCGCTCCCACCCATTAGTAGACCTGAGGCCAAAAAAATAAGTGGTGTGAGGTACCCCCTTCCTTAAAATCCATACCAGACCTTTATGTGAGCATTCAACATGGCAGGCCAGAAAGAAGAAGAACGAGCCTGCGCTCCTTCCCTCCTAAACCATTCCAGGCCGCATGCCCTCAACAGGGGGGGTTGGGTACTTTGCCAGAGGGGTCCCTCCACCCTGGCCTGTGGGCGAGGGACTTATCAGAATCTTTAAGCACCTTTCAAAATAAGGGGCCACCCAGATCCCGACACCCTCTCCCCTTTCCATATTTTCAAAGGAAAGATTGAAAACGATCCTGCGCTCCAACGCATTGGTGTACTTGATGACAAAAAATTGTGTGAGGTACCCCTCTTGCTCAAAACCCATACCAGACCTTTATGTCAGCATTCAGCATGGCAGGCCAGGAAGGAGAAGAACGAGCCCACGCTCCTTTCCTTCCCGAACCATGTCAGGCCACATGCCCTCAATATCAGGGGTTTGGGTACTTTGCCAGAGGGGTCCCTCCACGCTGGCCTGTGGGCAAGGAACTTATCAGAATCTGTAAGCCCCTTTCAAAATAAGGGGCCACGCAGATCCGGACACCCTCCCCCCCACACCAGATTACTGCAGGAAAGGGTGAAAATCTGCGTTCCCACCCATTGGTGGCCCCAACGCCAAAAAAAAAACAACCCTAAGGTGGTTTTAGGTACCCCTTCCTCAAAATCCCAAAAAAACAACTAAAAAAAGGCTTCCCCCAAAATCCATACCAGACCCTTATGTGAGCAAGCAGTCTGGCAGGCCAAGAAGGAGAGAACAAGCCTGCGCTCCCTTCCATTGGGGGACCCGATGCCAAAAAAACAACCAAAAAGTGGTGTGAGATCCCCACTGAATCCATACCAGACTCTTTTGTGAGGATGCTGCATGGCATGCCAGGAAGGAGAAGGAGCCTTCACTCTCTCCCTCCTGAATCAGATTCCCGCAGGAAAGGGTGAAAACGAGCCAGCGCTCCCACCCATTAGTAGACCTGAGGCCAAAAAAATAAGTGGTGTGAGGTACCCCCTTCCTTAAAATCCATACCAGACCTTTATGTGAGCATTCAACATGGCAGGCCAGAAAGAAGAAGAACGAGCCTGCGCTCCTTCCCTCCTAAACCATTCCAGGCCGCATGCCCTCAACAGGGGGGGTTGGGTACTTTGCCAGAGGGGTCCCTCCACCCTGGCCTGTGGGCGAGGGACTTATCAGAATCTTTAAGCACCTTTCAAAATAAGGGGCCACCCAGATCCCGACACCCTCTCCCCTTTCCATATTTTCAAAGGAAAGATTGAAAACGATCCTGCGCTCCAACGCATTGGTGTACTTGATGACAAAAAATTGTGTGAGGTACCCCTCTTGCTCAAAACCCATACCAGACCTTTATGTCAGCATTCAGCATGGCAGGCCAGGAAGGAGAAGAACGAGCCCACGCTCCTTTCCTTCCCGAACCATGTCAGGCCACATGCCCTCAATATCAGGGGTTTGGGTACTTTGCCAGAGGGGTCCCTCCACCCTGGCCTGTGGGCAAGGAACTTATCAGAATCTGTAAGCCCCTTTCAAAATAAGGGGCCACCCAGATCCCGACACCCTCTCCCCACTCCATATTTTCAAAGGGAAGATTGAAAACGATCCTGCGCTCCAACGCATTGGTGTACTTGATGACAAAAAATTGTGTGAGGTACCCCTCTTGCTCAAAACCCATACCAGACCTTTATGTCAGCATTCAGCATGGCAGGCCAGGAAGGAGAAGAACGAGCCCACGCTCCTTTCCTTCCCGAACCATGTCAGGCCACATGCCCTCAATATCAGGGGTTTGGGTACTTTGCCAGAGGGGTCCCTCCACGCTGGCCTGTGGGCAAGGAACTTATCAGAATCTGTAAGCCCCTTTCAAAATAAGGGGCCACCCAGATCCCGACACCCTCTCCCCACTCCATATTTTCAAAGGGAAGATTGAAAACGATCCTGCGCTCCAACGCATTGGTGTACTTGATGACAAAAAATTGTGTGAGGTACCCCTCTTGCTCAAAACCCATACCAGACCTTTATGTCAGCATTCAGCATGGCAGGCCAGGAAGGAGAAGAACGAGCCCACGCTCCTTTCCTTCCCGAACCATGTCAGGCCACATGCCCTCAATATCAGGGGTTTGGGTACTTTGCCAGAGGGTTCCCTCCACCCTGGCCTGTGGGCAAGGAACTTATCAGAATCTGTAAGCCCCTTTCAAAATAAAGGGCCACGCAGATCCGGACACCCTCCCCCCCACACCAGATTACTGCAGGAAAGGGTGAAAATCTGCGTTCCCACCCATTGGTGGCCCCAACGCCAAAAAAAAAACAACCCTAAGATGGTTTTAGGTACCCCTTCCTCAAAATCCCAAAAAAACAACTAAAAAAAGGCTTCCCCCAAAATCCATACCAGACCCTTATGTGAGCAAGCAGTCTGGCAGGCCAAGAAGGAGAGAACAAGCCTGCGCTCCCTTCCATTGGGGGACCCGATGCCAAAAAAACAACCAAAAAGTGGTGTGAGATCCCCACTGAATCCATACCAGACTCTTTTGTGAGGATGCTGCATGGCATGCCAGAAAGGAGAAGGAGCCTGCGCTCCCTCCCTCCTGAATCAGATTCCCGCAGGAAAGGGTGAAAACGAGCCAGCGCTCCCACCCATTAGTAGACCTGAGGCCAAAAAAAAAAAGTGGTGTGAGGTACCCCCTTCCTTAAAATCCATACCAGACCTTTATGTGAGCATTCAACATGGCAGGCCAGAAAGGAGAAGAACTGCGCTCCTTCCTTCCTGAACCATTCCAGGCCACATGCCCTCAACAGGGGGTTTGGTAACATTTCCATGGGGGTCCTCAAAGCCCTCCTACCTCCAGCAAAACATTGTATCCCCATGTTATAGAGGACAATGTCTCGTCCCCACAACCTTGGCCCGGTGGTTGTGGGGGTGTGCAGGCAGGGGGCTTATCAGAATCTTGAAGCCCTCTTTAAAATAAGGGGCTTCCAAGTACTTACTCTCCAGAATCTTCAAAATCTGACTGGCGGACCTGATTAGGACCCCCGTGTGAAAGGAACCTAAGGGCTACTTCAATCCAAGTCCATAACGGATTTCTGTGCCACTCGTTCTGCAGTTCTGTGTCCCTTTCTGATGTCTGCAGGAATTTCATCTGGACATTATCTGTAGATTGATCAGTCTGCGGCATGTGAAATCTCCTACGGATCATGTACCTGCGGTACAACTGCCTCCATGTCTTAGGCCTTACTGCGGTTGGTCCAGTCTGTGGAGGTAGAACTGTTACATCCGTTGTTTGCATTGGTTGGTTGCATCCATCCAAGTTTATAACTGATTTCTGTGCCTGTGGTTCTGCAGTTCTCTGACCCTTTTTGATGTCTCTAAGAATTTTATCTGTTTGTACAGCATCTGTAGATGAATCAGTCCGATGCATCTGAAATCTCGTTTGTATTATGTAGCTGCGGTACAATTGCCTCCATGTCTTAGGCGTTCCAGATGTTGGTGTTGTCTCCGGAGGTAGAACTGTTGCATCCATTGGTACATCAGTTTGTACAGCAGCTGTATATGGATCAGTCTGCGGCATCTGAAATAGCCTTTGAATTTTGTGCCTGCGGTACAACTGCTTCCATGTCATAGGCCTTACAGCTGCTGCTACAGTGTCCGGAGGTAGAGCTGTTGCCTGCGTTGGTTGCATTTGTTGGTGGCATCCGTCCATGTCTATAACTATATCCGGCTTCTCTGTTGGGTTCATGGGCCTGCACCCTTCTTTAGGTATTCCAGCTGTTGGTACAGTCTCCGGAAGTAAGACTGTTGTTTGCATTTGTTGGTCACATCTATCCATGTCGATAACAATATCCGGCTTCTCTGTTGGCTTCATGGGTATGCACCCTTCTTTAGGCATTTCAGTTGTTGGCGTGGTCTCCGGAATTTGAACTGTTGGATCAGTTGGTTGCATGGATATGTTGAATTCATCCATGTTAATAATTACATCCGGTTTCCCTGGTGGCATCTGGGACATGTGCCCCTCTTCCATCCTACGTACGGCACTGGTTATCTTCCTGCCCAGATTGCAGTACAAACATCTGTGTAGAGAAAATATAAATAAATTAGTTACGTTTATCAAGCGATTAGAATGAGGGATAGATTCATCTCTAGGGACAATAAGAAAACCCCCAGTAAGTGCAAATAGGTAAAAAGCTATAGAAAGTGATAAATCAACTTACCCAATCACGATTGATGCCATAAAGCCCAGGAGCAGCAGGGAACCCACCACTGCTAGTCCAATTATCAGGTATAAAAGGTGACCTTTATCTTTCATGCCCTGAATGACCTCCGCTATCTCAAACGATCTAGCATCTTCTTCCATAGTCACTGGCTGATCAGCGTAGGTGTTTTCTGAATGACGATCTGCATGGAACATAACACAAAAAAAGAAAAAGATTAGTTTACATTCATTTATCCGAAATGACACTAAAGTTTAAGTGATACCCTGAAATCTACCCCACAATCTGCGGAGCTAAAAACATTCAGGATGGGATGTTTTTTAAATAGTTCATCAAACCCCTTCCCAAATGTATCCCACCCTTCCTGATCCAGTGATCTTTCCTCCTGCAAAGTCCCTGCTGGCTCCTCCTTATAGAGGGATAAGTGCCATTCCTTCCCATGGGTAAGCCATACTCATGGCACCTTCCAGAGCTGAATAAATGGGTCAGCAGAGTGTATTACGGAGGAGTCTACCAGTACTATGCCAGAAGTAAGATCATTGTATTGGAGACTAAGGTAAGTATTATCACTGGAGGGCTGCCAGTCCATAGAGATGTGGAGATATGTACAGGCATGGGAGTTTATTATATACAATACATTTTGTTAGTATCCTTTCCACATAATACATGTAATGGACAGTTTTTGTTTTAGGTATAAAAACCTTCAACACAATTTCTCCGCAGCCCACACGTACTCTGAGATATACAGCAAGGCATTCTGGGAGATGGCAGAATTACCATATTACCAGTCTGGTCCTGTCCATTAGTAGGGATGAGCTGGATTCAGATCCAGTGTCATTCTGCAGTTTGGCCGATCCTGAGGAAACTGTCACATGATCACCTCCCGGCTGACCCAGTGAGCAGTGTCATTGTCCCACTATGGCCAAGTGGCCATATTAGGTCAGTGATTGCCCTGCCCCACAGCTCATTGGCCAGCAATACGGCTAACATACAGGTTCATACCAAACCCAACTCATTCCTTGTGTTTAGCAAGGCTAAAGGACACCCATATAAATGACAATAATATATAATGAATATATAAGATAAAATGATCCTGAATGAACAAAAACTTACCATGCGTCCATTTTCTTTTGAAGACATGAATAGTGACATTTTCAGTCCCCGCATACTCAAATCCATCTATTGCAATGCGAACCTGATACTTGCCGCTGTCACTGACGTTGACGGGATCAATGACCAGGGAGCAGCGTCCCTTGCGCACTTGCATCAGGTTTATCGATGCCCTTTTATTCGGTTCACTTACGGGCAGAAACATGGTGTCATCTAGACGGATTATTGGACTGAACGTATCACTGCCGTTGAACATCACACTCCACTCCAATTCAATCTGATGACCCTTGAAGGGTTCATCCACATTAAAGAAGCACGGGATCAGCAGCTGCTGTCCTTCCCTAGCGAACAACTCATGGTGGTATAATTTGAGGTTCGTAATTTTAACACCTGGAGAAAGAGAAACAAAATAGATGTCAGTAAAAGCCAGCAAATCACAAATGATATATTCTCAGAGGCATTGATGACTTTGAGAATTGTTAAATACTTGAACAGTTACAATAACATTTCTTGGTATGCATGCATGCCATTTGACTCTATATATGACATAAGGATGGCAGTTGTTTAAAGTGGAGTTCCACCCAAAAGTAGATGCTCCGCTTATCGGCTTCCTCTCCCCCCTCCGCTGCCACATTTGGCACATTTTTGGGGCAGGGGTGGGTACCTGGTTTTGACTCGACAAACTGAGACAGAAGTTCAGGCCCCCCGCAGCCCTCTGGGACATTTCAGAGGTAGACATGTACTTTTATATATAGGCTTTAATTTGGACAAATCAGTAAAAGGCCAAGTTTACCTTTCTAGAAAAAATAATAAATACACATTTTAATGAAATGTGCATTTATTATATGTAGGAGCCTGGAATCCATTGCAGCCATGATCAGTGGATCAGGGGCGCAGTGTCAGGCTGACCGTTTACAAGCGGCAGGGCCTGAATGAACTACGAGAGCGCTCATCAAACCCAAATCCAGCGAACACTTTTTAAGCGAATAAAGGAATATTTCTAATTAAATATAGTGCAGAATTCGCAGCGTTTTCAGTGCAAATTCTGCATCACAATCACATCCTGGCTAAATAAAAGCTTTAGCCATATAAATAAAGGCTGAGTACTGCAGGCAGCAATATCAGAGGAAGACGCCTTTATTTCGGAAAATATATTTTAGCCGTATCAGTAAAATCTGATTACTGCCGGCGGCCCTGTCAGCTAAATATGGCTTCATCCACCTCCAACTGACACTTTGTCAGCACAGCTGGACCTGCTACAGGACACTGAAAAGTAACCGATCTACCGGCAGAATGACCAGATATGAACACTATGGGGGGGAGGGGGAGGGGGTCTGTGTTATGTCCCGGCACATCTATCACAGATTAATATTGCCCGGATCTCCTATTCTAACACCCATTTTACACCTAACACCCACTATACAACACCCTGATAACAACACATACCTGCTGCGACGTTCAGAAAAAGAAGGAAAAAAATCATGATGGGAATCATCTTTAAATCTCTTCTTAAATGAGGAATTTGCAATAACAAAGTGATGGAACTGAAGTTTAGACTGATAAACATTTCTCTTTACAGAGCAAATGTAAAATCCGTCCTCCTCCCAGCACAGTCACAATGAAATGACACAGAGCTCTGCAGCTGCACGGATACCAAAGCTTCCGCTCACTGTGATGTTGCTAGGCAACCAATCAGCCAATCAGATTTACTGTTTACAGTCCACTCACTGTGCTCACTCCAGACAGTATATACAGTGCTCATTCCAGGCACAAATAATCAATCAGATTTTCTTCACCCCAGGTAACAGGAAACACTCATTCTGTTCACTGCAGGCAAAAATAATTGACCGGATGTTTTACTCCAGGGGAAAAAAAATCTGATTTTTTTTCACTCTGTTCTTTTCTCCATCTATAACAAATAAACCAATCAGATTTATCGTTCCTTCACACACCTGATTCTGAGCAGATGAAATTTGACTGGTTGCTGCACACTGAGCCTGTAAACCCTAAGGGCTCGTTCACACTGGGCTGTTTTACCAACACTTGCCAAACGCCCCTATAGCGTTTAGCAAACGTTGGTCCGGCGTTTGCGGAGCGTTTTTTAACGCTCCGCAAACGCCGTTTAGCGGCGGTTGCTAGGCGTTTGCCGAGCGTTAATAACGCCCCACAAACGCCTATAATGCAGTTTGAGTGGTGTTACCGCTCCGCAAACGCGTCGCAACCGCACCACAAACGCCAACCGGGCGTTTGCGGAGCGCCACCATAGACTAGAATAGGAGGCTTCAACGCCTCCTGACTCGACCAGAGGCGTCCTTTTTGCCGTGACGCAAACGCTCCCGTTAGAACAGCACCATGTGCTGTAATGTGCAGAATTGGCAGAGGCGTTTGGGACGCAGTAAAAACACTTCCTAAACGCCTCTCTGCCGCCTGCACACAACGCTAGTGTGAACGTAGCCTAAGGCTGCTTTCACGCCGATCTGTTGTGGGTCAGGTGCGTTTTTTTTTAAATCCTGCTTGCTGCATTTTGTGTGCAGGTTTGGTGCATTAAAAAAATTGCACCTCCCCGTTGAAATCAATGGAAATGCAGAAAAACACTTCAAAATCGCACCTGTAGTGCATTTTTGTGTGTTTTTTAGTCACATGTCCTTTAAAAAAACACGGTAAAAACTTGTTATTGTCGTGTTTTTGCTAGGATCAGTGTGAAAGTAGCTTAAGCCCCGGTTCACGCCGATGCGGTGTGGAATTCGCAGCGTTTTCAGTGCAAATTCTGCATCACAATCACATCCTGGCTAAATAAAAGCTTTAGCCATATAAATAAAGGCTGAGTACTGCAGGCAGCAATATCAGAGGAAGAAGCCTTTATTTCTGAAAATATATTTTAGCCGTATCAGTAAAATCTGATTACTGCCGGCGGCCCTGTCAGCTAAATATGGTTTCCTCCACCTCCAACTGACACTTTGTCAGCACAGCTGGACCTGCTACAGGACACTGAAAAGTAACCGATCTACAGGCAGAATGACCAGATATGAACACTATGGGGGGGAGGGGGGGGTCTGTGTTATGTCCCGGCACATCTATCACAGATTAATATTGCCCAGATCTCCTATTCTAACACCCATTTTACACCTAACACCCACTATACAACACCCTGATAACAACACATACCTGCTGCGACGTTCAGAAAAAGAAGGAAAAAAATCATGATGGGAATCATCTTTAAATCTCTTCTTAAATGAGGAATTTGCAATAACAAAGTGATGGAACTGAAGTTTAGACTGATAAACATTTCTCTTTACAGAGCAAATGTAAAATCCGTCCTCCTCCCAGCACAGTCACAATGAAATGACACAGAGCTCTGCAGCTGCACAGATACCAAAGCTTCCGCTCACTGTGATGTTGCTAGGCAACCAATCAGCCAATCAGATTTACTGTTCACAGTCCACTCACTGTGCTCAGTGCAGACAGTGTATAGAGTGCTCACTCCAGGCACAAGTAATCAATCAGATTTTCTTCACCCCAGGTAACAGGAAACACTCATTCTGTTCACTGCAGGCAAAAATAATTGATCAGATGTTTTACTCCAGGGGAAAAAAAATCTGATTTTTTTTCATCCTGTTATTTTCTCCATCTATAACAAATCAACCAATCAGATTTATTGTTCCTTCACACACCTGATTCTAAGCAGATGAACTTTGACTGGTTGCTGCACATTGAGCCTGTAAACCCTAAGGGCTCGTTCACACTGGGCTGTTTTACCAACACTTGCCAAACGCCCCTATAGCGTTTGGCAAGCGTTGGTCCTCCGTTTGCGGAGCGTTTTTTAACGCTCCGCAAACGCCGCATGCGCGGTTTAGCGGAGGTTGCTAGGCGCTTGCCGAGCATTGGTCGAGTCAGGAGGCGTTGAAGCCTCCTATTCTAGTCTATGGTGCCGCTCCGCAAACGCCCGGCCGGCGTTTGTGGTGCGGTTGCGACGCGTTTGCAGAGCGGTAACACCACTCAAACTGCATTATAGGCGTTTGTGGGGCGTTATTAACGCTCCACAAACGCCGCATGCGCGGTTTAGCGGAGGTTGCTAGGCGCTTGCCGAGCGTTAATAACGCCCCACAAACGCCTATAATGCAGTTTGAGTGGTGTTACCGCTCTGCAAACGCGTCGCAACCGCACCACAAACGCCGGCCAGGCGTTTGCGGAGCGGCACCATAGACTAGAATAGGAGGCTTCAACGCCTCCTGACTCGAACAGAGGTGTCCCTTTTGCCGTGACGCAACGCAAACGCTCCCGTTAGAACAGCACCATCTGCTGTAATGTGCAGAATTGGCAGAGGCGTTTGGGAAGCGGTAAAAACACTTCCCAAACGCCTCTCTGCCGCCTGCACACAACGCTAATGTGAACGTAGCCTAAGGCTGCTTTCACGCCGATCTGTTGTGGGTCAGGTGCGTTTTTTTTTAAATCCTGCTTGCTGCATTTTGTGCACAGGTTTGGTGCATTAAAAAAATTGCACCTCCCCATTGAAATCAATGGAAATGCAGCAAAACACTTCAAAATCGCACCCATAGTGCATTTTTGGTGTGTTTTTTAGTCACATGTCCTTTAAAAAAACACGATAAAAACTTGTTATTGTCGTGTTTTTGCTAGGATCAGTGTGAAAGTAGCTTAAGCCCCGGTTCACGCTGATGCCGTTTGGAATTTGCAGCGTTTTCAGTGCAAATTCCGCACCGCATCACAATTGCATCCTGACTAAATAAAAGCTTTCGCCATATAAATAAAGGCTGAGTACTGCAGGCAGCAATATCAGAGGAAGACGCCTTTATTTCTGAAAATATATTTTAGCCGTATCAGTAAAATCTGATTACTGCCGGCGGCCCTGTCAGCTAAATATGGCTTCATCCACCTCCAACTGACACTTTGTCAGCACAGCTGGACCTGCTACAGGACACTGAAAAGTAACCGATCTACCGGCAGAATGACCAGATATGAACACTATGGGGGGAGGGGGAGGGGGTCTGTGTTATGTCCCGGCACATCTATCACAGATTAATATTGCCCGGATCTCCTATTCTAACACCCATTTTACACCTAACACCCACTATACAACACCCTGATAACAACACATACCTGCTGCGACGTTCAGAAAAAGAAGGAAAAAAATCATGATGGGAATCATCTTTAAATCTCTTCTTAAATGAGGAATTTGCAATAACAAAGTGATGGAACTGAAGTTTAGACTGATAAACATTTCTCTTTACAGAGCAAATGTAAAATCCGTCCTCCTCCCAGCACAGTCACAATGAAATGACACAGAGCTCTGCAGCTGCACAGATACCAAAGCTTCCGCTCACTGTGATGTTGCTAGGCAACCAATCAGCCAATCAGATTTACTGTTCACAGTCCACTCACTGTGCTCAGTGCAGACAGTGTATAGAGTGCTCACTCCAGGCACAAGTAATCAATCAGATTTTCTTCACCCCAGGTAACAGGAAACACTCATTCTGTTCACTGCAGGCAAAAATAATTGATCAGATGTTTTACTCCAGGGGAAAAAAAATCTGATTTTTTTTCATCCTGTTATTTTCTCCATCTATAACAAATCAACCAATCAGATTTATTGTTCCTTCACACACCTGATTCTAAGCAGATGAACTTTGACTGGTTGCTGCACATTGAGCCTGTAAACCCTAAGGGCTCGTTCACACTGGGCTGTTTTACCAACACTTGCCAAACGCCCCTATAGCGTTTGGCAAGCGTTGGTCCTCCGTTTGCGGAGCGTTTTTTAACGCTCCGCAAACGCCGCATGCGCGGTTTAGCGGAGGTTGCTAGGCGCTTGCCGAGCATTGGTCGAGTCAGGAGGCGTTGAAGCCTCCTATTCTAGTCTATGGTGCCGCTCCGCAAACGCCCGGCCGGCGTTTGTGGTGCGGTTGCGACGCGTTTGCAGAGCGGTAACACCACTCAAACTGCATTATAGGCGTTTGTGGGGCGTTATTAACGCTCCACAAACGCCGCATGCGCGGTTTAGCGGAAGTTGCTAGGCGCTTGCCGAGCGTTAATAACGCCCCACAAACGCCTATAATGCAGTTTGAGTGGTGTTACCGCTCTGCAAACGCGTCGCAACCGCACCACAAACGCCGGCCAGGCGTTTGCGGAGCGGCACCATAGACTAGAATAGGAGGCTTCAACGCCTCCTGACTCGAACAGAGGTGTCCCTTTTGCCGTGACGCAACGCAAACGCTCCCGTTAGAACAGCACCATCTGCTGTAATGTGCAGAATTGGCAGAGGCGTTTGGGAAGCGATAAAAACACTTCCCAAACGCCTCTCTGCCGCCTGCACACAACGCTAATGTGAACGTAGCCTAAGGCTGCTTTCACGCCGATCTGTTGTGGGTCAGGTGCGTTTTTTTTTAAATCCTGCTTGCTGCATTTTGTGCACAGGTTTGGTGCATTAAAAAAATTGCACCTCCCCATTGAAATCAATGGAAATGCAGCAAAACACTTCAAAATCGCACCCATAGTGCATTTTTGGTGTGTTTTTTAGTCACATGTCCTTTAAAAAAACACGATAAAAACTTGTTATTGTCGTGTTTTTGCTAGGATCAGTGTGAAAGTAGCTTAAGCCCCGGTTCACGCTGATGCCGTTTGGAATTTGCAGCGTTTTCAGTGCAAATTCCGCACCGCATCACAATTGCATCCTGACTAAATAAAAGCTTTCGCCATATAAATAAAGGCTGAGTACTGCAGGCAGCAATATCAGAGGAAGACGCCTTTATTTCTGAAAATATATTTTAGCCGTATCAGTAAAATCTGATTACTGCCGGCGGCCCTGTCAGCTAAATATGGCTTCATCCACCTCCAACTGACACTTTGTCAGCACAGCTGGACCTGCTACAGGACACTGAAAAGTAACCGATCTACCGGCAGAATGACCAGATATGAACACTATGGGGGGAGGGGGAGGGGGTCTGTGTTATGTCCCGGCACATCTATCACAGATTAATATTGCCCGGATCTCCTATTCTAACACCCATTTTACACCTAACACCCACTATACAACACCCTGATAACAACACATACCTGCTGCGACGTTCAGAAAAAGAAGGAAAAAAATCATGATGGGAATCATCTTTAAATCTCTTCTTAAATGAGGAATTTGCAATAACAAAGTGATGGAACTGAAGTTTAGACTGATAAACATTTCTCTTTACAGAGCAAATGTAAAATCCGTCCTCCTCCCAGCACAGTCACAATGAAATGACACAGAGCTCTGCAGCTGCACAGATACCAAAGCTTCCGCTCACTGTGATGTTGCTAGGCAACCAATCAGCCAATCAGATTTACTGTTCACAGTCCACTCACTGTGCTCAGTGCAGACAGTGTATAGAGTGCTCACTCCAGGCACAAGTAATCAATCAGATTTTCTTCACCCCAGGTAACAGGAAACACTCATTCTGTTCACTGCAGGCAAAAATAATTGATCAGATGTTTTACTCCAGGGGAAAAAAAATCTGATTTTTTTTCATCCTGTTATTTTCTCCATCTATAACAAATCAACCAATCAGATTTATTGTTCCTTCACACACCTGATTCTAAGCAGATGAACTTTGACTGGTTGCTGCACATTGAGCCTGTAAACCCTAAGGGCTCGTTCACACTGGGCTGTTTTACCAACACTTGCCAAATGCCCCTATAGCGTTTGGCAAGCGTTGGTCCTCCGTTTGCGGAGCGTTTTTTAACGCGCCGCAAACGCCGCATGCGCGGTTTAGCGGAGGTTGCTAGGCGCTTGCCGAGCATTGGTCGAGTCAGGAGGCGTTGAAGCCTCCTATTCTAGTCTATGGTGCCGCTCCGCAAACGCCCGGCCGGCGTTTGTGGTGCGGTTGCGACGCGTTTGCAGAGCGGTAACACCACTCAAACTGCATTATAGGCGTTTGTGGGGCGTTATTAACGCTCCACAAACGCCGCATGCGCGGTTTAGCGGAAGTTGCTAGGCGCTTGCCGAGCGTTAATAATGCCCCACAAACGCCTATAATGCAGTTTGAGTGGTGTTACCGCTCTGCAAACGCGTCGCAACCGCACCACAAACGCCGGCCGGGCGTTTGCGGAGCGGCACCATAGACTAGAATAGGAGGCTTCAACGCCTCCTGACTCGAACAGAGGCGTCCCTTTTGCCGTGACGCAACGCAAACGCTCCCGTTAGAACAGCACCATGTGCTGTAATGTGCAGAATTGGCAGAGGCGTTTGGGACGCGGTAAAAACACTTCCTAAACGCCTCTCTGCCGCCTGCACACAACGCTAATGTGAACGTAGCCTAAGGCTGCTTTCACGCCGATCTGTTGTGGGTCAGGTGCGTTTTTTTTTAAATCCTGCTTGCTGCATTTTGTGCACAGGTTTGGTGCATTAAAAAAATTGCACCTCCCCATTGAAATCAATGGAAATGCAGCAAAACACTTCAAAATCGCACCCATAGTGCATTTTTGGTGTGTTTTTTAGTCACATGTCCTTTAAAAAAACACGGTAAAAACTTGTTATTGTCGTGTTTTTGCTAGGATCAGTGTGAAAGTAGCTTAAGCCCCGGTTCACGCTGATGCGGTGTGGAATTCGCAGCGTTTTCAGTGCAAATTCTGCATCACAAACACATCCTGGCTAAAAGAAAGCTTTAGCCATATAAATAAAGGCTGAGTACTGCAGGCAGCAATATCAGAGGAAGACGCCTTTGTTTCTGAAAATATATTTTAGCCGTATCAGTAAAATCTGATTACTGTCGGCGGCCCTGTCAGCTAAATATGGTTTCCTCCACCTCCAACTGACACTTTGTCAGCACAGCTGGACCTGCTACAGGACACTGAAAAGTAACCGATCTACCGGCAGAATGACCAGATATGAACACTATGGGGGGGAGGGGGGGGGGTCTGTGTTATGTCCCGGCACATCTATCACAGATTAATATTGCCCGGATCTCCTATTCTAACACCCATTTTACACCTAACACCCACTATACAACACCCTGATAACAACACATACCTGCTGCGACGTTCAGAAAAAGAAGGAAAAAAATCATGATGGGAATCATCTTTAAATCTCTTCTTAAATGAGGAATTTGCAATAACAAAGTGATGGAACTGAAGTTTAGACTGATAAACATTTCTCTTTACAGAGCAAATGTAAAATCCGTCCTCCTCCCAGCACAGTCACAATGAAATGACACAGAGCTCTGCAGCTGCACGGATACCAAAGCTTCCGCTCACTGTGATGTTGCTAGGCAACCAATCAGCCAATCAGATTTACTGTTCACAGTCCACTCACTGTGCTCACTCCAGACAGTGTAAACAGTGCTCACCCCAGGCACAAATAATCGATCAGATTTTGTTTACTGCGGGCAAAAGTAATCAACTAGATTTTGATTATTTCCAGGGAAACTCAGCTGATCAGTTTTTGTTTTCTCTAAGACTAGTCAACCAGTCAGATTCTGTTTTACATCTATAACAAATCGACCAATCAGATTCCATTTTCCTTCACACTCCTGGTTCTGACCAGGTGAATTTTGAATGGTTGCTGTGCATTTCTAGATCAAACGAGCTTGTAAACCCTACTGGTGCTTTAATGAGCATTTATATATGTATGTATTTAGTCTGCAGTGCTGTTTGAATTTAAATGTCAGTTTTCCAGCCGGACTGAATCTGTTTATAATGATTTACTTAGGAAGGGGGATTTGGTGGATGGATCTGAAATGTTTCTGTGTATTCTGTGGATAGTGATCTTCAATATCATCCAGATTTAGCTGTATTCTGATTGAACAATTCTTATAGTGGAATTCTTTCCAGGCATCCAGTTATAAAATATATAGAAAATCCAATCAGAAATAAAGGGCTGTAGTGATGTTATGTGTGCACAAATAATCAATCAGATTTTGTTTACTGCAGGCAAAAGTAATCAGCTAGATTTTGATTTAACTTTTTTTTATATAATTCAAATTTACTCCAATTATAAAATATATAGAAAATCCAATCAGAAATAAAGGGCTGATCCAATCAGAAATAAAGTGATGTTATGTGATGCCAGGATTAATGGTCTCATGTTCTAGCACAGGAAGAAACAATCCTATTGGTTGATACAGATTAACTTTTTTTTGTATAATTCAAATTTACTCGGATATGACCAGATCTGTGGACTTGGCAGCATTTGCCTGGATCCCCAGCACCCCTACTGGCTGGATTACAGAAGACTTATCTATATATTTAATCATTTATTAATTATCTTTCTTATCTATCAGTCATCTAGTATTTTTCCTTCTTGTATGTATCTATCTTTTTAACCACTTCCAGACCGGACACTTTTACCCCCTTCCTGTCCAGGGCAATTTTCAGCTTTTAGCGCTATCACACTTTGAATGACAATTGCGCGGTCATGCAACACTGTACCCAAATGAATTTTTTACCATTTTTTTTAGATAGATAAAGCTTTATTTTGGTGGTATTTATTCACCGCTGGGATTTGTCTTTTTTTGCTATGTAAATGAAATGTCCAAAAATTTTTTAAAAAAGTGTTTTTTTTTATAAAATTTGCAAATAAATAATATTTCATCATAAATCTTAGCCAAAATGTATTCCGTTATCTTTTTAGTAAAAAAAAAAAAAAAAATCCAAATTAGTTTATAAGCAAAAATTATAATTTTTAACATTTTTTTTTACATTTTTATTTTATTTTTTTATATTATTTTTTTTTTTTTTTTTTTTTTACATACTGTCACCCTAGCAGTACAGTGTCACCATGGTGACACTGTACTACTTGTGAGGGGTGATAAAGATTTTTTTTATTTTTTTTTACACTGATTGCTTTTACACCCATATAGGATGTAAAAGCAATCATTTCTCTTTCTCTCTGTGTGCATTCCTGCACTCATTGAGAAATACAGAGTGAGCTGTGATTGGTCACAACTTGTCACATGGTACAAGGCTTTTGTGAATAGCCTTGTACCATGTGACCTCTGTGATCATTCACAGATTTCACACATAGTAAGCAATGATGTCACAAGTGACATCTTGCTTACTACTTTGCATGTGATCACTGATTGGCCAATCAGTGATCACATGATCGGGACCTCGTACAGAGGTCCTGTCCGACGATCGGTGTTTCACTGTGTCCGGAGGACACAGCGGGCACCGGATCGCGGTGCTGCGCGCTCCCAGGGAGCGCGCACAAGCAGGGTGCGGGGAGGCCGTTTATAGACGGCCACCCGACCCTGCAGTGCCACCGTCCGGCCGTTTATATACAACGGCCGGTCGGGAAGTGGTTAATAATCCATCCATAAGTTATCTATCTATTTATCTATCTATCCATCCATCCATCCATCCATCCATCCATCCATCCATCCATCCATCTATCTATCTATCTATCTATCTATCTATCTATCTATCTATCTAGAATCTATCTTTCTGTTATCTAAAGTATTATGTTAAGGAGATTCAAATTTGCAGGGAGTTAGAGCAATCTCTTTTAAAACCTGTTTTAATGAAAGCTCCAGATTCCAAAATACTGAAAAGGTCTTCAGAAATTGTATTAACCACTTCCTGTCCGGACACTTTTACCCCCTTCCTGTCCAGGGCAATTTTCAGCTTTCAGCGCTATCACACTTTGAATGACAATTGTGCGGTCATGCAACACTGTACCCATAAGAATTTTTTACCATTTTTTTGAGACAGATAAAGCTTTATTTTGGTGGTATTTATTCACCGCTTGGATTTTTATTTTTTTTGCTATGTAAATGAAAATGTCCCAAAATTTTGAAAAAAAGTGTTTTTCTTATAAAATTTTGCAAATAAATAATATTTCATCATAAATCTTGGCCAAAAATTATTCTGTTATCTTTTTAGTAAAAAAAAAAAATAAGCCAAATTAGTTTATAACCAAAAATTATAACTTTTAAACATTTTTTTTACATTTTTATTTTATTTTTTTATATTGTTATTTGTTTTTTTTTTTTATTTTTTACATACTGTCACCCTAGCAGTACAGTGTCACCATGGTGACACTGTACTACTTGTGGGGGGTGATGAAGATTTTTTTTTTTTTAACCATTAGCCGCCCGGCCAATGGCCGTTTGGCGGCTTGAAAAGCGCTGCAGCTTTCCGGGTGCACGCCATTTGGCGTGCTCCCGCACATGCTCAGTTTGCGCGGTTGCAGAGCGACGCAGCAGTGCGATCTGTCACCGCCCGTGCACCTCGGACACGGCCGATGACAGATCCGAGTACCAGCTCCCGTTGCCGGTACCATGTGACCTGTTGTGACCAATCACAGCAGGTCACATGACAGTTGTATACAATGGATGGCTTCATTCATGATGCCATCCATTGTATACTAGTGCCTAGCTGTGAATGGTCACAGCTAATCACATGCACATGTCATGTGATTAGCTGTGACCAAATCACAGCTAAGCACAAAAAAAAAAAAAAAAAAAAGCTGAATGAATCGATTTCATTCAGGTAAATGCTTATAGCAAAGTAATTCTTTGCTATAAGCAAATTGTGTAAAAAAAAAAAAATACTGATCACTTCCCCAAAGTAGTACAGTGTTACTATGGTAACATTGTACTATTTTGGTCATAGTAAAATATGAAAAAAAATCTTAAAAAAAATAAAAAAAAATGTAATAAAAAATTAAATATAATAAAAAAATAAAAAAAATATATATATATATTTTTTTTTCATACTGTCACCAGTCAGTGTTGCTTTTCACCGCCATGCCAGTTATATGATGACGCTGTACTGCACTGGTGACAGTATGTAAAAAAAATAAATAGTGAAAATAATTTTTTTAATTTTTTAATTTTCCAAAAAATTATGACAAAAAAATACAACTTCAAAAAACTCGCCATGCCTCTTATGAAGTACGTTGGACTGTCTACTCTGCAAAAAGGGGTCATTTGGGGGATATCTGTACTGTTCTGACATTCTTGGACCTCAAGATATTAGATTGGCTGTCAGTACTTCAGGATTGATCAATATTCAGATCTATACCATAGTTTGTGAACTCTATAACTTTCCTACAAACTAAAAAATACATCCTAATTTGGGTTATTTTCACCAAAGACATGTAGCAGAATACATCTCGGCCTAAATTTATGAAGAACAATTATTTATTTGTAAACTTTTATAACAGAAACAAAGAAAAATGTGGTTTTTTTTCAAAATTTTTGGTCTTTTTTTGTTAATTTAGCAAAAAATAAAAACCCCAGCGGTGATTAAATACCACCAAAAGAAAGCTCTAGTTGTGTGAAGAAAATGATCAAATTTTAGTTTGGGTACAATGTTGTATGACCGCGCAATTGTCATTCAAAGTGTGAGAGCGCTGAAACCTGAAAACTGGCCTGGGCAGGAAGGTGTAAAATTGCACAGTATTGAAACGGTTAACACTGATTGCTTTTACACCCATATAGGATGTAAAAGCAATCATTTCTCTTTCTATCTGTCTGCATTCTTACAGCCATTGAGAACTACTGAGTGAGCTGTGATTGGTCACAGCTTGTCACATGGTACAAGGCTGTTGTGAATAGCCTTGTAAGATGTGACCTCTGTGATCATTCACAGATTTCACACGTAGTAAGCAATGATGTCACAAGTGATATCTTGCTTACTACTTTGCATGTGATCACTGATTGGCCAATCAGTGATCACATGATCGGGACCTCGTGTAGAGGTCCCGTCCGACGATCGGTGTTTCACTGTGTCCAGAGGACACAGTGGGCACCGGATCGCGTTTCTGCGCGCTCCCAGGGAGCGCGCACAAGCAGGGAGCGGGGAGGCCATTTATAAACAGCCACCTGACCCTGCACTGCCACCGTCTGGCCATTTATATACAACGGCCGGACGGGAGGTGGTTAATGAAAGCTCCAGATTCCAAAATACTGAAAAGGTCTTTGGAAATTGTATTAAATCTTAAAGCTCATATGAGGTTTTTTTTTTAATCATGTTTGCTAAGGCTACTTTTATATTGATCCTAACAAAAATGCATTTTTATAGTTATTTTACCACGTTTTTGCTACATTTTTACTACGTTTTTTACAGGATATGTGGCTCAAAAACGCACCCACACCACACTGTGTTGCATTTTTGCCTCGTTTTCCATTG